>NC_057804.1:330956353-330957140 GCF_018294505.1 Triticum aestivum | reverse complement strand
GATGGCGGGGGCGGCCCCGGGCAACGGGGCGCCGGGGCGGTGGGATGGTAGGGCGTCAGCGGGTGGGGGAGGGGGCGGTGGCGGGGGCGGCGACGGGCGGTGAGGGCGGGGGCGGTGGCGGTGTCACATCCCTAGCTTTACCCTGGCCTTGGACTAGCTTGGTTGCTGCATCATGTTTAAATTCAAATGAAATTTGAACTGAGGAATTCAGAAGCCTCAAACCCCTAATTAAAAGAAGGGCAAGCACCCTTTAAATTGCATTCTGTGAATCCAAAATGCCCTAAAAATAGTTTTGTGAATTTTGGCAAGAGTTATATATCAAACCAAAATTCTGGAATATTTTTAAGGAATTATTTGGTCTCTGAATTTAAATCAATAATCTATTTGAATTTGGGGATATATTCATAATATATAATGAATATATTTTCAAATGCTTTGAAATGTTTTATGTACTTTTGGAATAGTCCAGAGAGGTAACGTAAAATATTTCAGAATGTTTTGAAACTGTATGAAATTATTTTGAATTTGAAAACAGTGGCAAAATAAAATAAAAAGGGAAACAGAACAGAAAAAAATAAAAAGAGAGAAGGAACTACCTGGCGCTCACCTGTGCTGGCCCAGCCCCCCCCCCTGTGCAGCCCCCCAGCCGGCCCAGCCCACCTCCCCCCTTGTCCTCTTCTTCCTCTGCCAGTAGGCAGAGGCGAGGCGTGGCGCGCACCCGAAGAGCTCCGGCCACCTCCTGCTTCGCCGTGGCAGCCTCCCCGACTCCCTCGCGACGCCACGGAGA
>NC_057804.1:330948491-330956343 GCF_018294505.1 Triticum aestivum | reverse complement strand
GCCCGAAGAGCTCCGGCCACCTCCTGCTTCGCCGTGGCAGCCTCCCCGACTCCCTCGCGACGCCACGGAGACGCCTCGACCCCCTCGACCGCCTCTCTCTTCCCCTGGACCCCGTTCCCTCCTCTGCTTCCCTCCCGCGCACACCACCGAGCGGAACTCGCCGTCATCGTCGCCGTACCCATGGCCACCGGCCACCCCTAGCCTCGCCGACGCCCCAGGAAGCTCCGCCGGTCCTCCCTCTGCCTCCCCACCGATCCACAGCCCTCCGGAAGCCTTGCATCGCCGCCATCGCCGTCGTCTTCTACCTCGGACCCGCCAGCCATCTTCGTCAAATTCGCCGGCTCCGGACCGTCTCCGACCTCGCCGAGCGTTCCTCGTCATCCCCGTGAGTCCCTGCTACGTTTCCCCTCTCTCCCCGTTGGTTTCCCGTGCAATAGCCATGCTAGCCACCGTACCGAGCGCCGCCGTCCGCCATGGACGCCGGGCATGGCACTGACGTGCTGTTGCGGCCAGTCCGACGGGCCTAGCGTGCTCCTAGCTGCCCCAGGAGTCCGCATAGCCCCTCAGCCAGCTCCCTAACGCTCCGTAACCTCGCTCCGGCCAAACCCGAGCTCTGGCAGCCGCCGCGGCCGCCACTCCGGCGAGCTCCGGCCACCCCGCGCCTCCCGCATGCCTCCTTTGGATGCGCGCAAGCAAGGGCAACCCTCTGGTGCCCTTGGCTTGGCCCAAAACCGCTCGCAGCGCCACTCCGGCGAGCTCCCGCCGCAGTTTTGGTCGTCGCCGGCCGAACTCCGGCGACTGCCGACGTGGCACGCCTAATTAGTACTAATGACCCTGTTAAACTAACCCCGTGGCACTGACAGTGGGCCCCGTAGCGGGTCAAAGCCCGAGTCAACGCGGGATTAGCCCTTGTGTCACTGACGTGTGGACCCCACACGTCAGGTTTGACCTGGACCGCCCGTTGACCTGCTGAGGTCAGCATGAGGTCATGCTGACGCCATAATTCATTTTCTGGAATTATTTTAATTCTAAATATTCAGGAAATTCCAGAAAATGCCTAAAACTTCTAAAATTCATAGAAATTCAACCGTAACTCCAAATTAAATAAATTATATATGAAAAATTATCAGAAAAATTCAAGGAATCCATCTGTACCATTTTCATGCATGTTAGAACAACTTATCACTACTGTTTAGGGCAAATGAAGTGAATGGCATTTGAATAATCACATATGGAGTTTGAATTTGAATTTTATATTCAAACCAACTTCATTTAATCTGTTGCTAGTTACATTAGCCCAAAAACACATTCATTTTGCCATGTCATGATCATGCATCATATTGTGCATTGCATTGATTGTGTTTCTTTCTGTGTTGCCGGTATTTGTCCCCTCTCGATAAACGTGATACCGATGATGTGATCGTTGACACTGATGAAGACTCAATGTTATCTTCAGAAGTGCCAGGCAAGCAAAACCCCCTTGCTCATTCCGATACAATCCTACTCTCTCGCCCTGCTCTCTTTTACTGCATTAGGACAACACCGATTTATCTGTTACTTGCTGCGGTAGCTGAACCCCTTTATCCTTTGCATGACCTGTCATTGCCATAGTAAATAGATGAAACCCACTAGCATGAGTAGGAGTTGTTTGAGCCCTGTTGTGACTACTCATTCATGCTTGTTTGTCATGCCTGCTACTGCTTAGAGTTGAGTCAGGTCTGATTCATCGAGGATGAATCAGAGGTGTGTGAACATGTCCTACTGTGTGTGAGCTAAGTGTGTGAACACGATTTGGTAAAGGTAGCGGTGAGAGGCCATGTAGGAGTACATGGTGGGTTGTCTCATTGCAGCCGTCCTTAGGAACTGAGTTCTGTGTTTGTGATCCATGACTCAGCTACTACCACGCATTGGGCCCGAAACCAATGGACTCTCTCGGCTTCTTAATCACCCTTGTCCTCTGTCCAGGAGTTGCAAGTAGTTTCTGGTGTTTGTAGTATGCTGGAGGCCGTGCGCAGCGCTGACCGTAGGGGTGGGCTGTGATGCGGTAGGCACGTGGCCGGGTAAACCGGGCGCCCGTTTGGTGTCACGGAACCCTGTACACATCGTTTGGGGCTGTGAGCGAAACTCCGGCCGGATCTCCTCATGGATGGAACCCGAATAGGCGATAAACCTGGACTAGAGACTCGAGTGTTTAGGCAGGCCGTGGCCGACACCCACGTTGGGCTTCCGCTTGAAGGTTGCCGAGTACATGTCGTGTAAACGACGGTAAGTGGTGAGAGCGTGTGTGAAGAAGTACACCCCTGCAGGGTTAATATGATCTATTCGAATAGCCGTGTCCGCGGAAAAGGACTTCTGGGTTGCTTATATCAGTTCATAGACAAGTGAAAGTGGATACTTTAAAATACGCAAGATAAGCGTGAGTGCTATGGATGGCGTTCTCGTAGGGAGACGGGAGCAGATCCATAGTGGAGTATTGATATGGTGAATATGTGGACTCGTGTGCGCCACCTCAAAAGAGTTACTTGCAGTCGTAGTTCAGGATAGCCACCGAGTCAAAGCTGGCTTGCTGCAGTTAAACCCCACCATCCCCTTTGTTGATAATGAAGCATATGTAGTTAGTTCTGATGTAAGTCTTGCTGGGTACATTTGTACTCACGTTTGCCTATTTTATGTTTTTGCAGAGAGACTTCGGTCTCACTAGTAGTTTCGCGTGGACTTCGACGTTTAGCTTGTTACCTCAGCTACGATCTTGTGCCTCGGCAGGATCTGGTAGATAGTCAAGCTTCTCAGCCTTTTTCATTTATAGATGTCTGTACTCAGACATGATAGCTTCCGCTTGTGCTTTGATTTGTATGCTCTGAATGTTGGGTCGTGAGACCCATGTTTGTAATATCTCGCTCCTCGGAGCCTATTGAATAAATACTTGAGTCGTAGAGTCATTTTGTGATGCCATGTTGTATTGCACATATCGAGCATATTGTGTGTATGTTATTGAAATGCTTGGTATGTGTGGGATCTGACCATCTAGTTGTTTATCCTTAGTAGCCTCTCTTACCGGGAAATGTCTCCTAGTGTTTCCACCGAGCCATGGTAGCTTGCTACTGCTCCGGAACACTTAGGCTGGCCAGCATGTGTCCTTCTTCGTTCCTGTGTCTGTCCCTTCAGGGACATGTCACGCAATGAATATCGGAGTCCTGTTAGCCCGCTACAGCCCGGTTCACCGGAGTCCTGCTAGCCCAGTGCTACAGCCTGGATTCACTCGCTGATGACCGACACGTTCGATGCTGGGTCATGGATGCCTGTCCCTGTAAGTCTGTGCCACTTTGGGTTTACGACTAGCCATGTCAGCCCGGGCTCCTTATCATATGGATGCTAGCGACACTGTCATATACGTGTGCCAAAAGGCGCAAACGGTCCCGGGCAAAGGTAAGGCGACACCCGTGGGAATACCATGCGTGAGGCCGCAAAGTGATATGAGGTGTTACATGCTAGATCGATGTGGCATTGAGTCGGGGTCCTGACAGCGTTGGTATCAGAGCTTGACTGCCTGTAGGATTACCAAGCCAAACTGGTCGAAGTTGAGTCTAGAAATTCTTTAGTTATATAAGGGAATTGATTGTGGGATGGAACGTAAGGCTCTTTTTACTCCTTATACCTCATGGCCTTCTGATCTGAGTCATCATCTTCTCTTCTACGGGGATTAAGAACTAGGCTATCTCTTCTTTCCATCAGGATCACGTGTTACTAATCCGTAGACTTATAAGATTGTTGGATTAAGCCTCAGTTCATTTCTACCTCTGTATGTTAATTATTGATCTCGAAACCTTGATATTGTGCTTCTGAGTGGTTATGCCACCATTTTTGTGAATGCCTCAAATCTCTTCTGAGCATTTACAGCCGTTATGCTGTCCGAGTCATTCCAGGTTTCTAAATAGTCTGATGCATTTGCAAAATCCTTTTCCTCTGGTTTCGATGCTCCTTTATGCCAGCTCAATCACACTAATTGTTGAGTTGAGGTATTATATTGCCTTGACATTATGTTGGAGTTACTATTATGGCCCTAGGTGTTTAGGGAGTCACCTAGTAATCTAGCAATGTTTTGTGATCCCCAGTGTGATGATTCTGGCTTTTATTCTCGAAAGCATCCCGTGATGCCACTTAGTAGTAGTTATTCTACTCCTTGGGCTTTGAACCCAAGATTCACTCTACTTACTTCATGTTGATAGTGTTTGCTAGTTCCTTCAGGATATTAGTAACTTTGCGATAGTCCTCGAGGTCCGTGGTATTTCCTTCTTCCAAATACTATGAACCGCTTATGGCAGATGTTCATTGGATCAAAAGATCACAATTAGAGTACTCTTGAGGAGTTCTCCATTCATAAATCGTGACTCTGCCAGTTCTACCTTTCTGCATGGGTTATCCGGAAGAAATATGTTGAACTTGGTTCGACATACTAATCTATGCATCCACAACTCAGAAAATGATATGTTCCTTTGAGTTGTTCTCCTTAGTTGCATTCTGACCCTCGTCTATCAATTGATAGTCAAGAGTATGCGTGCGTTCGTTTATCGATGCCTATTACTCTTGTGGTCCGTCAAGCCATTCTGTCCTGAATGACTTGGAGAAACAAACTCCAGTACCTCATCCATATCTAGGATTGGGTCAAAGTAGTTGTATTCCGCAGATCAAATGCCAATCCAGCTTTTGGTTCTGTTCTACCTTGGAGTATTACCCCCTTTATGTCAGAATTGTCATGAGAACTGCACCAACTCTCATGAATTTTGACGTAGTGATACTTCTCACCATTATTATTCATCCCTCGGTTCCGTGTTGTCGCAACCGGAATGCCGACAAGTGAATCGTGATGTGTGAATTCAATACTCCTAGCAACCTTGTTGCTTGGTAGTTAAAGGATAATAATTTCATTCTTAGCGTGTTGGTTTTTGAATCATCCTTCTAAGACTGATCGTGCTACCTAGTCCTTATTTCGGTGCACCCTTCGATTAATGAGTTAGGAATTATTTCAAGTCCTCACTCATTTGATCATATCGTCTTGCCTCAAAAGGCAAGATTGTTCTCGAGCTTAGCAACATATCGGTGGTTCGTGATTTTCCGAAGATCTTCTCGGATGTATTACCAGGTTGTCACCTGACCGCTGTGTTGAGCTCGTGATCAAGTTGGTTTCTTGTGAACCATCCTTCTCCAAGAATCTGTGTTGGATATCCCGGAGCTAGTTGGTTATGCTAGACAACAACTTGGAGAGTTGGAAGATAAAAGCTTGCCTGACTTAGTCCGTTCCAAAGGGATATTCTTGTGTAGGGTGTGTTGGAGAAAGGTGATATCTTCATCGATTGGTCCCTGTGATCGATTGTTGGATCTATCATTTTTATCTAACTTTTGATTGGAGTATGGGCTATCATCCAATCAGACCAGAACCAACGATATTCGTAATGTTGTCTTACTCGTGGTTGATCCCTCGAGTATACACCATTATATCTTTGGGTCTGACCTATGCTATCACCGTGTTCACTTAACTATGGAATTCCTTTTAAAAGGAAACCTAGATGAATTGTTGTTGAGCCCATTGACAACATCCTTATCTCCTCCATGATTTTGTTGAACATTAAGCTAGTGTTGGAAACTTTTGAAAGCATTTGTTCATGCTAGCTCATGAAGCATATGTTTGGATGAAGGTAGTGACTTCCTTTAATTCATGTGCATCTAATGCAAGTTGCCGCCGTGGACTTGAGAAAGTCAATGTTGCTTCCTCTGGAATCATCGCAAGTCAGTCATGCACACGTGCGAAGTATTCTGTGGTCTGGAGACTTGCAACCTTCATTCCATATGTGTATCCTAGCACACCAAGCCACTGACTGATTTGTTCAAGGAGAAGGAGTTTCTTCATAAGAGCTAATCTGGACTTATGAAAGAACTTCGATACCCTCATTGATGGTTCCCCCTCCTGAACCCGGTAGCGTTTTATTATAAGACTACTATGTGGTCATGCTTGTCTGGGACAGCGTGTTCACATGTGTGTAGCAGAACCAGCTCATGTTTTGGAGCTTGCTATCGTAGTTCATTTCTCGAGAATCTCGCAACGTTATCTCGTCGATTTGTGTTGCAAACTTTCATTTTTCTTCCTAGACTCGATGAGTCTGGAATATCCTGACACCAACCAGATCTGAATCTCAGGCAGATATGATGGTCTGGAATATTTCCCAAGAATTATAATATTGATCGCGCGATAACCGGTAAAGTGGATGTCGTGGCCAACACACCCAGCCGGAAGACCTGTTATTATAATATGTTGATTGAGGAAGTTGGCCACCTCCACATAAGGATTTCGTAGGATTTACCTCCCTAGTTGTTCCTTATGGATTCTTGTGCTCCCGAAGTCCGACCTTTACTTGATGTTCTAGATATCAAACCATATCTATGAATGGGTTACACTAGCACATCAAGGAGAACATGAGAAGCGGAGTGCTAAATGTCTCTCGGTCGATCATCCAGATTTCGTTCCCTTGGCCTCGCTAAGATGAAATCTGAGAAAGTGTTATCCTCCTTTGCATCTGCATCGTCCATCGCTATTCATCATGGTAGTATGTTGTGTTGTCAGCACCCTTGACGCGGTTGTTGATAAAACCTTGATGATTGTGGAAATGCTCAAGTTCTTGAGAGCACGCACAAGCGCTACGTGTTATCATCGGCTCTAACTGGGATTCCTCTCAGTTTCCTCGGAAATGCTATGACCTTTCAAACCGTGAATTCACTCTCTATTGTTGGGTTCTTCCCCAGTTATCAGAATCATTCCCAGCATTTGCATTCTGTTCCTAGCTTGCACCGTCAATGTGCCATTCTACCATGGGTCTCTTCCATCTCCGGTGATAAGGAAATTCATCCATTACGTTGTCTTCAACAAGGTAATCCACATCATCCAAGTTCGAGTATGCCATTCTACCGAACCCCTCTAAAATGATCGCTTGTGATTGCCTTAGGCTGGTATAAAGAGTTTCAATGATCTTTGAATCAAAAGTAATTCTTTTTGCCACTTAAGAGGGATATATATCTACGAGTCACCATCCCTAAGGTGCATCATTATGGTGTCATGTCAACTTAACTCCTCGCTACGTGGACAATCGTTTACCACCCTCTTAAGTGTGGAATTGTTGTCCACCTAGTGCACCTTCGTCATCCGTCTTTTTCCACCCCTCTTGATGTGTAACTCGTGTCTCAACCCGAGAGATGGTCCTATGTCTCATTCCGTGAGTTGCTCGATCTTCGAGAAGATCGACCCTTCTAGAGTCTCCTTCTTCCCTCCATGTCATGTTGACAGGATTTCTCAGAGCAAGACGAGAAGACAAAGATGGTGAATGAATCAACGTTCCTATGAAGTGCAACCTAGATCGTGAAGATTGTACTAGTTGCGTTCCCCCTTCACCTTACCCTACGCTTGAATCTCGAGACGAGATTCTTGTTTAGTGGGGGTGAGTTGTCACATCCCTAGCTTTACCCTGGCCTTGGACTAGCTTGGTTGCTGCATCATGTTTAAATTCAAATGAAATTTGAACTGAGGAATTCAGAAGCCTCAAAACCCTAATTAAAAGAAGGGCAAGCACCCTTTAAATTGCATTCTGTGAATCCAAAATGCCCTAAAAATAGTTTTGTGAATTTTGGCAAGAGTTATATATCAAACCAAAATTCTGGAATATTTTTAAGGAATTATTTGGTCTCTGAATTTAAATCAATAATCTATTTGAATTTGGGGATATATTCATAATATATAATGAATATATTTTCAAATGCTTTGAAATGTTTTATGTACTTTTGGAATAGTCCAGAGAGGTAACATAAA
>NC_057804.1:330944583-330948132 GCF_018294505.1 Triticum aestivum | reverse complement strand
TTCCTTTGCCAGTAGGCAGAGGCGAGGCGTGGCGCGTGCCCGAAGAGCTCCGGCCACCTCCTGCTTCGCCGTGGCAGCCTCCCCGACTCCCTCGCGACGCCACGGAGACGCCTCGACCCCCTCGACCGCCTCTCTCTTCCCCTGGACCCCGTTCCCTCCTCTGCTTCCCTCCCGCGCACACCACCGAGCGGAACTCGCCGTCATCGTCGCCGTACCCATGGCCACCGGCCACCCCTAGCCTCGCCGACGCCCCAGGAAGCTCCGCCGGTCCTCCCTCTGCCTCCCCACCGATCCACAGCCCTCCGGAAGCCTTGCATCGCCGCCATCGCCGTCGTCTTTTACCTCGGACCCGCCGGCCATCTTCGTCAAATTCGCCGGCTCCGGACCGTCTCCGACCTCGCCGAGCGTTCCTCGTCATCCCCGTGAGTCCCTGCTACGTTTCCCCTCTCTCCCCGTTGGTTTCCCGTGCAATAGCCATGCTAGCCACCGTACCGAGCGCCGCCGTCCGCCATGGACGCCGGGCATGGCACTGACGTGCTGTTGCGGCCAGTCCGACGGGCCTAGCATGCTCCTAGCTGCCCCAGGAGTCCGCATAGCCCCTCAGCCAGCTCCCTAACGCTCCGTAACCTCGCTCCGGCCAAACCCGAGCTCCGGCAGCCGCCGCGGCCGCCACTCCGGCGAGCTCCGGCCACCCCGCGCCTCCCGCATGCCTCCTTTGGATGCGCGCAAGCAAGGGCAACCCTCTGGTGCCCTTGGCTTGGCCCAAAACCGCTCGCAGCGCCACTCCGGCGAGCTCCCGCCGCAGTTTTGGTCGTTGCCGGCCGAACTCCAGCGACTGCCGACGTGGCACGCCTAATTAGTACTAATGACCCTGTTAAACTAACCCCGTGGCACTGACAGTGGGCCCCGTAGCGGGTCAAAGCCCGAGTCAACGCGGGATTAGCCCCTGTGTCACTGACGTGTGGACCCCACACATCAGGTTTGACCTGGACCACCAGTTGACCTGCTGAGGTCAGCATGAGGTCATGCTGACGCCATAATTCATTTTCTGGAATTATTTTAATTCTAAATATTCAGGAAATTCCAGAAAATGCCTAAAACTTCTAAAATTCATAGAAATTCAACCGTAACTCCAAATTAAATAAATTATATATGAAAAATTATCAGAAAAATTCAAGGAATCCATCTGTACCATTTTCATGCATGTTAGAACAACTTATCACTACTGTTTAGGGCAAATGAAGTGAATGGCATTTGAATAATCACATATGGAGTTTGAATTTGAATTTTATATTCAAACCAACTTCATTTAATCTGTTGCTAGTTACATTAGCCCAAAAACACATTCATTTTGCCATGTCATGATCATGCATCATATTGTGCATTGCATTGATTGTGTTTCTTTCTGTGTTGCTGGTATTTGTCCCCTCTCGATAAACGTGATACCGATGATGTGATCGTTGACACTGATGAAGACTCAATGTTATCTTCAGAAGTGCCAGGCAAGCAAAACCCCCTTGCTCATTCCGATACAATCCTACTCTCTCGCCCTGCTCTCTTTTACTGCATTAGGACAACACCGATTTATCTGTTACTTGCTGCGGTAGCTGAACCCCTTTATCCTTTGCATGACCTGTCATTGCCACAGTAAATAGATGAAACCCACTAGCATGAGTAGGAGTTGTTTGAGCCCTGTTGTGCCTACTCATTCATGCTTGTTTGTCATGCCTGCTACTGCTTAGAGTTGAGTCAGGTCTGATTCATCGGGGATGAATCAGAGGTGTGTGAACATGTCCTACTGTGTGTGAGCTAAGTGTGTGAACACGATTTGGTAAAGGTAGTGGTGAGAGGCCATGTAGGAGTACATGGTGGGTTGTCTCATTGCAGCCGTCCTTAGGAACTGAGTTCTGTGTTTGTGATCCATGACTCAGCTACTACCACGCATTGGGCCCGAAACCAATGGACTCTCTCGGCTTCTTAATCACCCTTGTCCTCTGTCCAGGAGTTGCAAGTAGTTTCTGGTGTTTGTAGTATGCTGGAGGCCGTGCGCGGCGCTGACCGTAGGGGTGGGCTGTGATGCGGTAGGCACGTGGCCGGGTAAACCGGGCGCCCGTTTGGTGTCACGGAACCCTGTACACATCGTTTGGGGCTGTGAGCGAAACTCCGGCCGGATCTCCTCATGGATGGAACCCGAATAGGCGATAAACCTGGACTAGAGACTCGAGTGTTTAGGCAGGCCGTGGCCGACACCCACGTTGGGCTTCCGCTTGAAGGTTGCCGAGTACATGTCGTGTAAACGACGGTAAGTGGTGAGAGCGTGTGTGAAGAAGTACACCCCTGCAGGGTTAATATGATCTATTCGAATAGCCGTGTCCGCGGAAAAGGACTTCTGGGTTGCTTATATCAGTTCATAGACAAGTGAAAGTGGATACTTTAAAATACGCAAGATAAGCGTGAGTGCTATGGATGGCGTTCTCGTAGGGAGACGGGAGCAGATCCATAGTGGTGTATTGATATGGTGAATATGTGGACTCGTGTGCGCCACCTCAAAAGAGTTACTTGCAGTCGTAGTTCAGGATAGCCACCGAGTCAAAGCTGGCTTGCTGCAGTTAAACCCCACCATCCCCTTTGTTGATAATGAAGCATATGTAGTTAGTTCTGATGTAAGTCTTGCTGGGTACATTTGTACTCACGTTTGCCTATTTTATGTTTTTGCAGAGAGACTTCGGTCTCACTAGTAGTTTCGCGTGGACTTCGACGTTTAGCTTGTTACCTCAGCTACGATCTTGTGCCTCGGCAGGATCTGGTAGATAGTCAGGCTTCTCAGCCTTTTTCATTTATAGATGTCTGTACTCAGACATGATAGCTTCCGCTTGTGCTTTGATTTGTATGCTCTGAATGTTGGGTCGTGAGACCCATGTTTGTAATATCTCGCTCCTCGGAGCCTATTGAATAAATACTTGAGTCGTAGAGTCATTTTGTGATGCCATGTTGTATTGCACATATCGAGCATATTGTGTGTATGTTATTGAAATGCTTGGTATGTGTGGGATCTGACCATCTAGTTGTTTATCCTTAGTAGCCTCTCTTACCGGGAAATGTCTCCTAGTGTTTCCACCGAGCCATGGTAGCTTGCTACTGCTCCGGAACACTTAGGCTGGCCAGCATGTGTCCTTCTTCGTTCCTGTGTCTGTCCCTTCGGGGAAATGTCACGCGATGAATATCGGAGTCCTGTTAGCCCGCTACAGCCCGGTTCACCGGAGTCCTGCTAGCCCAGTGCTACAGCCTGGATTCACTCGCTGATGACCGACACGTTCGATGCTGGGTCATGGATGCCTGTCCCTGTAAGTCTGTGCCACTTTGGGTTTACGACTAGCCATGTCAGCCCGGGCTCCTTATCATATGGATGCTAGCGACACTGTCATATACGTGTGCCAAAAGGCGCAAACGGTCCTGGGCAAAGGTAAGGCGACACCCGTGGGAATACCGTGCGTGAGGCCGCAAAGTGATATGAGGTGTTACATGCTAGATCGATGTGGCATTGAGTCG
>NC_057804.1:330940234-330944426 GCF_018294505.1 Triticum aestivum | reverse complement strand
GCGGGGGCCGTGGCGGGGGCGGTCCAGGGCGGCGGGGGCAGGGATGGTGGCGGGGGCGGCGGGTGCGGCGCGGTGGGTGTGGATCGATGTGGGCGTCGGGGAGGAGAGAGGGAGAAACAGAGAGAGTAACGGGCGGGGAGGGGGGCTCGGCCGTTAGTTAGGTTAGCCTTTGCCGTCCGCCACGCCTTTGCCCTCAGCTTTTGTTCTATCTTTGCCGTCTGCTGCGGATGGCAAAGAACGGGGACGATAAGTTTTCCTGTTAGCAGGTGCCACCTCCCTCTTTGCCGTCAGCTAGCGGACAGCAAACATTCTTTGCCGTCCTCGAGCGGACGGCAAAGAGATGGCTGATGGCAAAGACCTTCTTTACCGTCAGCTCTTTCTTTGCCGTCTGCTTTTCGGTAGCTGATGGCAAAGAGCTTCTTTGCCGTCCACTAGCGGACACAAAGTTGGCTGCCATGTGTCCTGTTTGCCGTCCGCGGCAGACGACAAAGAGGCCGTTGCCGTCGGTGGCAGATGGCAAAGAGCCTGTATATTGGCTCTTTTTTTTGTTTTTTCTGAATCCAACAATTTTCACAGCAAATATATATGACATATATAGATATATTTCACAGCGCTATTTAACAGCAAACATATCACATATATATCCAGCACATAATTAAGTTTCATCCATTCATACATAAGCAAGTTCCATCCATATACATATTACAGTGCAAAGTTTGATCAATATAGCAAGTTCCATCATAGCAAGCTAGATACAATGCAAAGTTTCATCAAAGAAAAAACAAGAACTCCATCATAGCAAGCTAGCTTTCATGAAGTGAATGAAATCTGCAAAATGGCAAATAAGAAAGTTAGAAATAGGTGACTAGAAGAAGAAGACTAGAACAAGAAGTATATGTCATTTATGAGCTAACTTAGGTGAAATGGATCATATATGAGCTAACTAAGTTGAAATGGGTAGTTTATGAGCTAACTAAGGTGAAATGGATCATCTATGAGCTAACTTAGTTCAGATGGGTAATTTATGAGCTAACTAAGGTGAAATGGATTGTTTTTGAGCTAACTAAGTTGAAATGGATCGTATTTGAGCTAACTTAGGTGAAATGGATCATTTATGAGCTAACTTAGTTGAAATGGCCCGTTTATGAGCTAAGTAAGGTGAAATGGATCGTTTTTTAGCTAATTAAGGTGAAATGGATCGTTTTTGAGCTAACTAAGGTGAAATGGATCATTTAAGAGCTAATTTAGGTGAAATGGATTATTTATGAGCTAATCTAGGTAAAATGGGTCATTTTGGAGCTAGCCTATGTAAGATGGGTCATTTTGGAGCTAACCTAGGTGAAATGGATCGTTTATGAGCTAATCTAGGTAAAATGGGTCATTTTAGAGCCAACTTGGGTAAAATGCATCATTTTAGAGCTAACCTAGGTAAGATGGATGGTTTTGGAGGTTAGTAAGCTTATTATGTCATTTTGGCGGAAAAGAAGCTAACTCTAAGTCATTATGGTAAGCATATTGGAGGAAATAAAGCTAAGTCTTGGTATTTATGCATTTGTTAAGCACAACACTAGAGACACTTACCATGATCATGGAGGTGTTGTAGCGGGGTGGCTCGTGCCGGTAGCTGGAGAAGGATCGTGCGATGCTTGTCTGGAGTTACGCTGCACCAAAGGTCATTTCCAATGTCTCGTTAGCATGATGACACTCAAATGTTAAGACTAGCAAGGAATGTCCATTCAAATTAACTGACCGTGGTCCCAGGAGCAATCACCGGCATCGGCAGAGCAGTCTGACAGGACTTCTCGCACACAGACTGCACATTTGGTTTTGACGACTCAATCATACTAGTTAGTAATGAGACAAACACTACATGAATGTTTTGGCTAATGTGTAGAAAAAACTTACCATAAGGAGCTCGTACATGGCCCTTGCCTGCATGTCATTCCGTGCCCTCTCCTCCTCCAACATCTTTGTCGTCCTCTCCTCCAACTCCCGCTGCCTCTTCGCCGCCTCCGCCAGAAGTTTCTCCGTTCTATCTCTCTCACTTTGTATAGCAGCCTGCAACACCACTCCTCGTTACCATTTGTAATCATAGATGGAAGCGCACACAATGTAATGGAGAAAGATAGCTGAGTACGTATAACTAACCTTTAAGGCGAGTTGGACTAGCCGTTCACGAGGCCTTATCTCAGGAGCGGAGCTCGACTGGCGCGCCTCGATCTCCGGGAGAGTGCTAGGACAATGGATAAGTCCATCTCCCATGGCTATGGAGCCATGGGACCTCCCGCCACCAGATATCATCAGCAGCTCGGTATCAATGGGACCCTGGCTCGGGTTAAAGTCCTCCCCTTTCCTCGCCTTCCCCCATCTCTATATTTCACGAGCTTGTCGTGGGAGGAGATGTTGGTGAAGTTTTTTGGATCATCGAGGTCAGACACAGAGAATGCCTTGACTTTCTTGTAAGAGCCAGTGTGGACCATGGCATACAGGTCGTACACCTCTGGCACCTTATCCACCTTATTGTAGCGTGTCTGAAAGAGAGAAACAAAGAAAATTAGTAATTAAAGGGCTGAAAGCTAGCATGATGAACGAATTGCATGATTCATGAAGCAAACCACATACCCAGTTCCGCCCATACTGATATAAGTTGGAGCTGCCTTGATGGTGTGGCACACCTTCCATTTGGGCATGTTTGTCCTTGGCCTCGTTGTGGAGGGCTCGCCATTCTTTTGAGCACCACTCATTGACCAACACCTCCCAACAATCCATCCGATCCGCACACCATCTCGGAGGGGCCTAAGTTAGGAAATAGAAACTTGAGCGCTACGGCTATGAATTACTAAATGAAGGAAGTAAAGTACAAGGCCTTAAGAGTTACCTTCATCTACTCATCCTTACTCAAGAACTTCTCGCGGCACATAGGCTTGGTCTTCTTGATACCACGCGCGGCGTAGTAGTCTCGAACGGCCTGCACCCGAGCCTCAGGCCGTAAGTTCTGTAGTAGGCAAGTGCAGATGTTATCGATAACATTTGCCGCCTCCTCCTCGTATACCTCCTCACACCTGTAGAATGTCTGCAATCAAATGAGACAATATTGATTAGTATAATTAATAACTAGCTAGTTGAAGATTTTTAATTGTGTAAAGGAGGAATTACCCAGAACTTTCTAATCACCACGTCTACCCTCGTCTTGCACAAGACACCATCGATAATCTCACCCGGCGGGGCCGAGGCAGCCAAGTGGTGCTCCCAACTCAATCCAAGCCCTGGAAGCCGACCCTCACCAGGCAACATAACAAACCCTGGGTAATTTTTCCGACAAAGAACTCCAAGGACGTAGTTGGGCCGGCGGACACTATGATGGTGGCCCCAACCCATGCAGCATGACAAGGCCAACACATTAGATATTTGAAGAAACATGAATGCAGAAGGGTACAAAAAGATTAAATACACTTACCTCTCCCCATTAGGGAAAATCAATCACCTCTGCTCGCGAGTCGCCGACACGTCCGGGAGCCGTGTAGCACCACGCTGGTAGACGGTGCCCCCTTCCTTGTCAATATTAGTCGGTTCCCCGCCATCATAAGCATGGCGACTCGGCCCCTCAGGCTCATCCGGCCAGGTACCCCATCCAGACGTGTGTTCCTCCGGGGCCTCATGGGCCGAACTCTCGTGGCCCGAAGGCCCATGGACCGGAGGCTCGTGGACCGGAGTCCGTGTAGCCTCCTCCTCGAAAGAGTCCACCCTAGCAGTCACGTGCTCAGGTGAAATAGCTGGCGGTGGCGGCGAGGAAGGCGCCCTCGCAGTCACCCTACCTCCTCTCCCGCGACCACGTGCTCCAGCTGCTCTCTTCTTCTTACCTTGTCCCCTGCTCGGCACCGCGGTCAACGAAGAAGGGCCTGGTGGTGTCGCAATACTGTCCAGCAACGCTCGACGGAGAGGTGCGTGTGGAATGGAAGACCTCGTCGCACGCGCCGACGAAGAAGGGTCCTCGGAGCGCTCCCGACCAGCGCCCACCATCTTCCAACACCTGCCATGACAAAGAGTAAACGAAATTAGTACAACGGCAAAAAAAATACCGACATGAATAATAATATGTATATCACTTAAGTGTATCATCATCAAGTACAATAATAATCTCGATCAGTATCACCAATAAATGCATAATCATCATCATCACTATAATCAATGA
>NC_057804.1:330915977-330938989 GCF_018294505.1 Triticum aestivum | reverse complement strand
TCGGTCCTTAGTTAGGTTAGCCTTTGCCGTCCGCCGTGCCTTTGCCGTCAGCTTTTGTTCTATCTTTGCCATCTGCTGCGGACGGCAAAGAAGGGGGACGTTAAGTTTTCTTGTTAGCGGGTGCCACCTCCCTCTTTGCCGTCAGCTAGCGGACGGCAAACATTCTTTGCCGTCCTCTAGCGGACGGCAAAGAGATGGCTGATGGCAAAGACCTTCTTTACTGTCAGCTCTTTCTTTGTCGTCTGCTTTTCGGTAGCTGATGGCAAAGAGCTTCTTCGCCGTCCGCTAGCGGACGACAAAGATCTAGCAGATGGCAAAGTAGCTGATTCTAGTAGTGATAAGAATTAAACGAACATCTACATCATGCATATATGACTCAAAGCTTGCATGCTATAATGTGTTATTTATTCATAATTTGGTTGCCAAATATCATGCGTGCAATGCACGCGTACCTTACTCTAGTCTAAATGGTGTTTGTGTGTGTGTTGTGCATGTTGAGGTGCAAATTTTCTTTTTTTTGGGTACACGTTAAGCTTGTTCTTCCGAAATTTCAAGCCGCGCCTTGTTATGCCGAAAATTGAAGCTAGCGTCTCTGTCTATCGTGCTGCGAAACTCCCGCCTCTTCATCCCGCGCCTTGTTAGCCCGACATATTTAAGATATATCTTTGTCTCGTTGTGCTCCGACAAATCCCTCCATCTCAACCCGCGCCTTGCTATTCCGAAATTACAACGCGTGCGAAAACTCCCACCTCCTGTGAAATCCCGACACGCGAAATGCCTGTGGTACCCCTAAACGGAAAGAACCGCCTCAAATCGGTGGGGGGTACTTTCGTAACTTACCCCACATTTCAGACAAGCGCGTCTCTAAGCCATGGTTCCCCACTGCCATCCCATCTGCCCACCCATTCGTACACCGAGGCCGTGAAAACCCGCGATGAAACCCCACACCCTGCTCCGTCCGCCACCCAGCCGGAGCTTCTTCCCCGGCGACATCGTCCACAGCAACACCTCGACGTCCCTCATCCACCGTACTGGATGAGGATCCGTCGTCGATCTCATCGTCCCGCCGGTTCAGCCACCCCATCCTCCACCTCCAAGGAGCTGCCCCGATGTTCCCCTCGTCTTTCGCGCCACCTCCATTACCACACCGCTGTCTTCACCTGCACCACCGGAAGAGCATCATCATCACCGTTTCCTTGGATGAAGCTGCGGCCTAATCGGCGCCACCAAAGAGGTTGTACACTAATCGCCGCATTTTCTTCTTGATTCAATCTCACGGTGCTGCCGGCGCTCGGTCCCGAGCCGACACGGCGCGGCTCCATCCACGGCGGCGTCGTCGGCCACTTCCTCCACAGCGTCGCTCCCTCGGCGGCGCCGTCCACATCAGTAGGAGCTGCTGCTGCTTTAGCTCTCGCTCGCGCTGCTGCTCTGCTCCTGCTCTCAGTCGCCTGCCTGGTCTGCTCTTGCTATTGCTCTTCTCGCGCTGCTGCTCTCGCTCTTGCTCTTGCTTGCGATGCTGCTCCGATTTGGCTACACTTCAGTCGACTGAATCAACTTTTGGGTCAGTCGATTTCCAAGGGGTGGGCTTGCCAGGGTGAAGGAAGAACCAGCTGCAGCGGGGAGGGGGGCTCGCTGGAGAGGTACCCCACTATCTATCTTAGGGTTCAGGATGGGGGCGGTGGTCGCCGACGGTGGCGGGGCATTGGCGGGGCAGTGGCGTGGGGATCGCCGGAGAAAATGCTCGGCATGGGGGGCCTAGAGGGATGGCCGAGGCGGCGGCGGACCGGCGATGGGGAGTGTTTTCGGGGCGGGCGGGGCGGCACACCGCCAGACGTGGGTGGCGGGGGGCTGCTGTTTGGCCGGTGGTGGCTGGCGGCTCAGGGGGGTGGAGGTTGAAGATGAACCGCAGGCCATTGATTTCGTATCCAACGGCTGCAAAATCGACGGGCGTGTAGCCTCACCTTGCTAGTGCATTCAGTTTCGACAGCAAAATTCAGTTTCGACAGCAAAATTTAGTTTCGACAGCAAAATTCAGTTTGGACAGTTAAGTTCAGTTTCGACAGTTAAGTTCAGAGATGAGCGGTTGACGTATTTTACATCTAGCACTTTGTGGTTATGTATTTTACGTCATGTATTGGAGATGCTATTAGAATTCCACTCAGGTTAACGTTGTTCGTTGTCTCTCTTGTTCTGCTTCAGCCTCGGCGTCGTACAACTCACCGGAGCTGCTCCAACGACGAAACCCTCCATCACAGCAGAGCAGTACCTCGGGCTGCATCTCCAGACGCCTAATATCTTCTTCCCCTCCTCCGACAGCAAAGTCGGCCGGAGCATCCTCACCGGCCAACCCAATCACACTGAGATTGACATGGCTTCTCCAAAGAGGTTGTACACTTGTTGCATCTCTTTTTTACTCTACATGTTATATATATTGTCCACTTGGCACTCGTAGTAACGGGAACTACGACTATTTTATCCTACTATATGACAAGCAGTGAGGTACCAGGCAACTTAGCTATCCGTGATGGACTCTCTTGAACGCCATCATTATTTATCTCTACGCGTTTGAGCTGTGCATTTGTCGATGGGCCTGGGAGTTGAGCTAGTATGGTAGTGTCCTGGGTCCAAAGTAATAGAAGTAGCACAAAAACATTTTTTTAGTGTAGGATTTTCCTTGCTCAAGCCTGCCTACTAGAATCGCCAGTGCTTGAAAGGAAAAGTGAATGAAAAACATAGGAATTGGAAAGTTTCCTATGGTACTACTTTTCATGAATTTGGTGCAAAGGAATGGAGCAAAGGAAAACTGTAGGATTTGTTCCTTTAGTGTCTCCTTGAAATAAAAACCGTAGGAATTCTAATTTCCACTTCCCCTCCTTTTCATATTCCTATTCATCAAGCACAAGACTAAGAGATAGTCGCATAATAGCATTATAACCATACATTTTCTTGTGGTTTGACTTAATCTCACCATGCTTTTTTGCATCCTGTGATCTTCCAATTGTTGTGAATCAAACACCCAGATTGGCAGAAATCCTGTGTTTTTAAATTCTCTATTTTGCACGTGCATTCCTCTCCTATTCCTATTTATTTCCTATCCCTGCATTGTTAGAATCCTCAAATTCAAACAAGCCCTTACTCAATTACTTCTGTTACAGATATATGTCAAAGAAAACTTTGTGTGGTTTGTCCTGCTCCTGCGGCGCTGTGTTCCACCCCAGCTCAGCTGCTCCAACGATGGAAGGGTTCACCCCAGCAGGGATCCGCTCTCCAGACTATCTTTCACCGCCTCAGATCTTCTTCCCCGCCGCCGGCAGCCACGACAACTGCATTACCATCATCAACTGAGCAGATGACCTTGAGGACTACATGGGTCCGCAAGAGAGGTCGCACTCTTCCGTGTCTGCTTATGTTATGCGTCGCTTAATATGATGACATGCTACATTATCGTCGTGTTCACCTATTACACTCTGAGTCAGGTCCAAACGAATGCTGAAACTTGAGTTTTTAAATGGTTGTGGGGTACATATTGGGGAAGCAATCAGTACTATCTGTCTAGTATCTGGTTAATCTCCGGTGTCTACTATGAGTTTCATGTTGGGTGCAAACAAAAATTAAAGGAGCCATTATCTGTATTTTTTAACTAAAGCTATTATCTGCCTGCTATCATTGGTTTTGGGTCTATCCACAGTTTGCTACCATCACTCTGGATTTGTGCATGCACTCCTTACATAATCTCACTATGTTTTATTCCTATGCATGCCAGTTATTGTACACAATGGAACTGATCATGTAGAGCAAAAGAGACGAGCCTTGCGTGGCAATAAAATTTCATGCAGACGTCGTTCCATGGTGGTCGCAAAGGCAGCCCCCCTCCACCCATTTTGGATTGTAATCCAGAGGAAGATAACTGTTCTGAGGGGGATTCAGAAGGAGAAGACCACTCCTATTTACCCCATGAGGTCTTCGCTCTAACTTGGCATGCTGATGTTGGTAATATCATGCATATGGTGCCTTGCATTGCTTACTGTATACATTAAAGATGTCATCTGCTTAGTTTAGACATGCTTTGTGCCAATGCCATCTGTTTTGTTTCTTTATCGTATATGTGAATCATGCAATGCCGTCTTGTCTAGCCAGGCATCATATATGTGAATTTTGCAATGCCACCCTGGTTAGCCAGTCATCTTATATGTGAATTATATCATGCCATTATTTTTTTATTATGTGTTAAATTTGTCAAGAATTTTAGTACATTCAATTACTCTTCCTGTGCATCAGCCATTCGACACGGTCATGGAAAAATCTGGAGTGGAAACAAGGTCTTCAGAGCAGACAATGTTATCTGACGAAGCGCATGTCTTGCTGGTTACCGATAGCTCCTCAGAGGAGGATTCAGAGACAGATCACCAGTCATATTTCCCCCCCTGAGGTGCATGCCCTAACTTGGCAAGGTTATGTTACTCATATCGTGCATATGGTATCTTGAATTGCTATGTCATTTGCTTAGTTTAGAAATGCTTTGTGTGAATGCCACCTGTTTAGTGTCTAATTACAATATATATGAATTATGCAATGCCATCTTGTTGCAAGACATTATATATGTGAATTATGCAATGTTATCTTGTTGCAAGGCATTATGTATGTGAATTATGCAATGCCATGATGTTTAGGCAAGTGTCATATATGTGAATTATATCACGCCGTCCTTTTTTGGTATTTCTCATTGCTTTTGTCGACAATGTTTGTATATTCAACTGCTCTTCCTATGCATCAGCCATTTGAATTGGTGATGGAGAAATATGGAGTGAAAACAAGGTCTTCAGAGCAGACAATGCTACCTGCTGAAGCAGATATCTTGTTGGTTACCGATAGCTCTTCAGAGGAGGATTCAGAGGCAGATGACCAGTCCTATTATCCCCCTGAGGTGTATGCTCAAACTTGGCAGGGTTATATTACTCATATAATGCATATGTTGTATTGCAATGCTTATTTTTTACATCATATACACAATATTGAATGCCATCTCCTTAGTTAACACATCATATATGCAATTGCCCTCTACTCACTTCCTTAGTATATAAATCATATATTTGAATTATGTCATGCCATGATGTTTACATTGACAGCATGTATCTGAATTATGGCATGCCAACCCATTTTCTAAAGACATAATATAGTTATATCATCTCATCCTGTTTACATAGTCATCATATTTTAAATTATGTCATTCTATCCGTGAATTATATCATGCCATCATGTTTCCATCAATGGCATGTTTGTGATTTATGGCATGCCAACCACTTTAATAGACACATCATATAGTTATATCATGTCATCCTGTTTACATAGTCATCATATTTTGAAGTATGTCATTCTATCATGTTTAGTTAGCCATCATACATGTGAAATTGTGTCATGCTATCATGTTTAATTAGCCATCATATATGTGAAATTATGTCCTGCTATTCTGTTTGCTTAGACAACATAAATGTGAATTATTTCATGCCCTGTTTTCTTCCTTACTATCCATTGCACCTGTCTATCTTACAATGGTTGCACATTCAATTACTTTTCTTGTTTATCAGCCATTTCAATTGGAGGGAGTGATGGCAGTATCTGTGGGAGTAAAAACACGGTCTTCAGAAAAGATCGTGCTACCTGTCGATGCAGATAGAACCACGGTTGTACTTGCCCAAGAATCAGCCCCACCACACATAACCCACACTCATGCAGATTGTACCCCTACCCAGTTGGACAGAGAACCAGCTACACCCCTTCTAACCCCAACCCCAGCAGATAGACACTTAGTTCCCGTTGACACAACACCATCTCCACCACAGAGCACCCAAACACGAGCAGTTAGTAAGGCAACTGTAGTGCCCAAATCACGAGGACCAACACTCCAAACCCGAAGTCAATGCTTAAAGCAGAAGAAGAATTGTTCTCAAGTCAGGTTCCGTAGCTATGGTTCATACTACTTTGCTCTTGCATCATTGTATTTACTGATACCAACCAATTTCAAATTTGAAGGATGCAATTGAAACTCCAATGGCGCAACAGGTATGTTTTAAACCTGTTTCTTCAACGTGTTTGGCTGTTTGCTGTTGTAACTTGCTCTATGTTGATTTCAGTTTCAATTGAATAAACAGTTATGTTCTCATGCCATGCACATTACAAGTGTTGTTATTGCTGTGTAGTTTCCCACACTTATATTCTGTGTATGATGCTTTGTCTTAAATAGATATCATTCGAACTGTATCTATCTTGATTTGGCAACACAAACTAGAATGCTATAGACCATACAGTGACCATACTACATAGATATATGTTTGTTACATGCTGTTATCCTATCCACCTTACTACTGAACTGGTTTACCAAAATGAGTTTCATATACTACATTGTAAACCTGAGATGTGTTTGTTTGTTTCCATTTTAGAACGCGGATAAAATATTGGAGAAGAGTACCCTGTTATGCAATGGTAAAGGAAGTAATGCATATAAGGTTCAAGATAGTGAGACATCCCTGTTGGTCTCCAAGAAAGCTGATAAAAACTATATTGAGGACACTGAGACAACCCCAAAGTCCTATCTTGATGTAGTGCTCGAGTTACTGGCTACCACTGCTGACAACAGCTCTTCGAACTAGTTGCCTGAATCAGTTCGGCTTCGTGAGTCTCAACTTCAAGTTGAAAGACATCGATCAGATGTTATGCGACAGGAAGCCGAAGGACTGAGGAAGTCCCTGCAGAATTCAGATGCATACTTTCTGGTGCAACAGCAGGCGCTGGAGGACTTAAGCGCCAAACAAGAGAAAGTTAATAATCTTGCTAAGCATCTTGCCAGCATTATGGGTACCCAGGATATTGTTGGTTGAGCTCTTCTGAAGTGGTTTCAGTTCTGGACTTCTTTTGCTGTGGCGTTTATATGCTGTTGTGTTCCCTATATTTGCACTGGTGGCGAACTTTGATGCCCAGTGGATGTAATATGTGTAACAGCCATGATAGCCTAGTGTAAGTTGCTTGCTTATTTATTTCCTTGTTGTCTTGTTTATTTGTTTGCTTGTAGTCAGTGCAGTTCTTTTTCTGCGGTTTGCTAGTGGCTGTAACAACCTATTTTTTAAATCTAGGCCATAATAACCATGGGCTAATATTTACTGTAGTGACACTGCACCTATGGGTCGTAGAAAGAGTGGGCCTTCTACGGGCCGTATAAACAATGGGCCTTCCACGGGCCGTAGAAACAATGGGCCTTCTACGGGCCGCAGAAACAATGGGCCTTCTACGGGGCGTATCATCAATGGGCCTTATACGGGCAGTGATCGATTGGCCAAACATGGGCCAATAACAGGCCTCATTATGGTCGTAAACGGGCTAGAATTGGAGTCATCCCTTCATGGGCCGACCATAACGGGCCATCGTTAATAGGTCGTATTTCATGATGCTATCAAAACGGCCCAACGTGTTAACGGACCACAAATGGGCCGGCTGTAACCACGGGCTGAATTTGGCCCATTAGCTGAAAATGACAGTAACGGGTCGTAAGTAAATGAATGCTGGAAATGAGCCCAAGAATAAATGGGCTTTGAGAAGGCCGAAAGATAACATGGGCTGGAAACAGCCCAACGGAATAATGGGCCCTTAATGGGTATAAAGTGATACACTGTTCATTATGGGCCAGTTTCACCACGGGCCGTTAATGTGTGTAAAGTAATACACTATTCATTACGGGTCAGTTTCACCACGGGCCGTTAATAGGCCAAGAGTTACATAGGGCCTCATATGGGCCGAAAGACGTCATGGGCCATACATGGGCCAGAAGTGAAAATGGGCTGGAATCATATTAGGTGGCCCACATGACGCTACTGGGCCTAATTCGGATAGGGCGTAACGGGCCTTAGGTTAGCAGTCTGTAAATGGGCTATATGCGAACAAGCCGTTAACAGGCTTTACATGGGCCGGCCCGCCACCTTTTGACCAAGTCAAATGGGCCGGCCTTTTCACAGGAATGGGCCTCTGTTGGGCCGCGCCACATGTCCACGTATCATAGGCGCCTTCTATCCAATGAGTGGATGACATCTGTCCCAACGGTGATCCGACACGTGTCTCCTCCAGCCAATGATGATTTTACACGTGGAAAATCCCCATTGGTCGGGGCTGTTAACGGGTTATTGGATCCAAAACCCGACCCGATTGCTTAACGGCGTTCCGTTACGATGGATGCCACGTGTCATTCACCCTTGACGAAAGCACTTCTGTGACGCGCGATTTATCATCCTGGAAGTGGACACTTCCGTGATGATAATTTTGGTAATGTCATGGAACACTTCTATGACAACACAGGTATGTCTATCTTGATTCTGTCATAAATTTGTCATGGATATACATGCATGACAAAAAATGCGACCTACTGTGACAAACACGTATCATCACGGAAGTGTATTTTTTTTGTAGTGATCAACCACGGCGCCCAAGAAGAATTCCGGCGCTTCGGCTCACCTGTCCACCTCAAAGGCTCCGCCGCCCACAGCCACCAATGCTACGGGAGGTGCGAAGGCGCGCAGGGATGTGGACGCTTCTGGGGATGTGGTTGGAGCAGGCATCACCATCACCACTTCCCCTGCGGCCGGAGCAGGAGCGGGAGAATCCGGAGGAGAGCAACATTAGAAACACCCCAACGACCATGCTCCTCGAGGTACGGGTGAAGGGATTACTACGGCCTTCCTCTCGCCGACGGGCACAGCCACATCAATGGCGCTCGGTCCAGGACGAATCGCCACCCTCCGGCTGCCCCCGTCACGGGAGCGACCGCTGCATGTGTGCCTCCCCCGGTGCAAGTCGACCAAGTCTCTGGGCTCGACGGAGCCACTGGCCCTCAAGCGTCTTCGCCATGCCACCAGCCATCTAGGTGGCCGCCCCGCAATAGCATGGGTACGGAGGCCCTGGCGTGGACTCAGATGCTGCTAAGGTTTCCGCAAGGGGCCGAGCAGATGGACGAGTGGTGTGCCACCATCCAGAGCCTGCTCTGTTTCACCAAGGCTGGGGGCTTGCAGCGAGCTCTCCCACCATGGCCTCCCCAAGGAACGACAAAGGCTAATGCTTCTCGTCGTACGGAAGGGGCCACACCCACGGTACAGTCCCCGCCACGGCAGCCAGTGCGAGCATAGCAGAATCAAGAACCTGATGACGTCTCGATGGTCTCTTCTGACCCTTGAGCACGTTCGGACTGACGACAAGCCCCGGAGGATAGGCGGAGGGGAGACGCACGCGTTGTCATTGAGCGACGCCACGAGGACCACCGCCGGACCAATGGGTGTGATGGTCCTGACGTTGACGAGCCTGCGCTCGATATTGGCGGGTGCCTACCTTTTGAGGTTTGGTGCCTAGCCTTTACTCGTGAGCTGCGGCAAGTCCGTTGGCCATCCGTCCGCATGTTCAAGCCGGAGATACCCGAGAAGTATGATGGGAGGCTAAACCCGGTAGAGTTTCTGAGCATCTACACCATCGTTGTTCAAGCTACCGGGGGAAGAGATGAGAAGGTATTCGCTAATTACTTCCTTTTGGCTCTCAAGTCCATTGTGAGGTCCTGGCTGATACACTTGCCGGAGAACTCCATTTCGTCATGGCCTGACCTTTTCCATGAGTTCATTGGCGCCTTCATTGGCGGCCACCAAGAACCAGGACGGCCCAACATTTTGTAGCTCCTCCAACAGAAAGAAGGAGAAACTCTTCGAAAGTATTTGCAGAGATTAAGTAGAGTCCACAGGAACATCCCGAAAACATCCACCCGGCAGCTATGATAGCCGCCATCTAGTCAAATGTGTGCAACTACAGGGTTCATTCCAAGATGAATGTACGGTTGCCCAAGGCTATGAAGGAGCTTTACACCTTGGTGGATAAGTGTGCTCGGATGGAGGAGGGAAGGAAGTTACTTGGGGAGGAGGACTGCATCAGGGTTGATTCAGAGGAAGATGATGAATCCACCAGTCAGAAGAAGAGCAAGAAGCACAATAAGAGGTGCAAGAATGTGGCATTGATGACTGTTGAAGGTTCGGGTACACCTAATATGGGAAAGACGGCTAAGACCAAAGCCCGAGGCAAGGAGGTTGTCGTGTGCGCTGACTGCCGGGAAGTTGCGGCTGCCGAGAAGGCCTGGAAAGGCGATGGACCATATTGCAAGATTCATGTGACCAAGGGCCACGACCTTCAAGATGTTATCAGGTTGATCTGCTCGTCAAGAGGCAAAGAGTAGAATACGAGAAGCATGATAAGGAAAAGGGTCAGAATGTCGCTGGCGGTAAGGGTCGAGGCGGTGAAGTAAATCGCCCCGGCAAACCCCTTCGGAACAAAGGATAACCCGCCAGAGGTCAAGAGAAGGAAGCCTGTGATGATGAGAGTGATGGAGAGGATGAAGAGGATACCAGTGAACAAGAGTTTCAGAAGGCCACTGACGCCCTGTGTACTGACAGGGGTGCATCCCTGCACACATCTCACCGCCAACTCAAACGGTGGGCGCATGAGGTCAATGTCGTGGAACTAGCACCAGAGGCCTGGAAACAACTCAAATGGTCATGCACACCCATCATCTTTGACAATGAAGATCATCCTTACCGTACCACTACGGTAGGGTGTTTGCCATTGTTGGTCTCTCACCTCAAAGTCACTAAGATGTTGGTGGACGGCGGGGCCGGGTTGAATCTGATTTCCCCAAAGGTTATCAAGAAACTTCAGATAGCAGAAGAGGAGTTAAAGGTCACCGACACATTTCAAGGAGTTAATCCTGGCAGAAATCATTCTAAGGGAAAGATCACGTTGTCCGTGACATTTGGAGGGGAGTTGAACTATCGGAGTGAAAAGATTGTGTTTGATTTGGTCGACCTCCCCTTGCCGTAAAATGGGATCCTTGGACGACCAGCCATGGCTAAATTCATGGTGCCATCCCACTATGCCTACAACAACTTGAAGATGCCTGGGCCAGTTGGAGTCATTTCATCCCATCAGATGAGAAGGACGCAATCATTTGCATGGGCAAGATGTACCATAACGTGGTCGCGGCAGAGGTAGCGGTAGTAGCCGTTCCCGCCAAGGAGAGCAGAGGAAAGAAGAAGGATAGCAAGGACACTAGCCAGGAATCTGGGAAGCATACCTCTTCGGAGTACGTTGCGCCTATTGATGACTTGTGGAGAGTTCCAGCAGCAAAAGTACCAAGGTTACTACTCCACAAGTAAAGAAGGTCCCAGCAAGGCTAACTGGTGTTGATGGTACTTTCACCATCAGCTTCACCCTCGATGGCAAATAGGAAAGCGTGCTTGTTGCCTTCTGTGGGTGAATATCGATGTGTTTGCCTGGCAACCATCTGATATCCCTGGTGTTCCCATGGAGGTAATTGAGCTCCACCTGCTGTCTGCCCACATGCCAGACCCGTCAAGCAGAAAGTCCGGAAGCAGGCCTTGGAGAGGTAGTTGTTTATTGCAGAGGAAATCAAGAAGCTTGAAGCAGCTGGTTTGGTAAGAGGAGTGCTACATCCCACATGGCAAGCAAATCCAATGGTGGTCCCGAAGGATAACGGGAAATGGAGGCTTTGCATAGATTTCACACATCTCAACAAGGCTTGCTCGAAGGACCCATTTCCCTTTCCGCGCATCAATCAGATGGTGGATTCCACTTTGGGCTGCGATTTGCTTTCCTTCCTGGATGCATATTCTGGGTATCACTAGATCTTCATGTCCAAGGAGGATGAAGACAAGACCTCATTCATCACCCCATGTGGTACGAATTGTTATCCGCATGCCATTCGGATTAAAGAGTGCCGGGTCTACTTTTGAAAGGGCAGTCCATATTGGTTTCGAACCACAGCTGCATAGAAACATTGAAGCTTATATGGATGACATTGTGGTCAAGACAAAGGAAAGAGCAACTCTTATCCAGGATTTGGAGGAGAAATTTGCGAATCTACGCAAGATCAACATGAAGCTCAACTCATAGAAGTGTGTTTTTGGCGTTCCCTCTGGCAAGCTACATGGGTTCTTTGTGTCCCATTGGGGGATCAAGGCCAACCCCGACAAGATTAAAGCCGTCGAGCAGATCCAAGCACCAAGGACAATCAAGGATGTGAGGCATCTGACAGGGTTCGCTGCCGCGCTACCTTGCCATTCTTTAAAATCCTAAAGAAGGCAGGGCCCATGGAGTGGACCCCAGAAGCAGATGCGGCCTTCCAAAAACTGAAAGCCTACTTGTCCTCTGTGCCCACCTTGGTTGCTCCCAAGCCACAAGAGCCGTTGCTACTATTCTTAGCGGCAACCAACCAAGTGGTTAGCGTAGCCCTGGTGGCATAGCGTGAAGTGGACGAAGCAAAGAGTGAGCAAGGACCGACAGAGTCAGATAAGGATCATGGCAGAAGTTAGCACGACAGCGAGAGCAACCCCAAGGACACGGCAAGGAAGAAAGTAGTGCAGCACCTAGTGTACTTCGTCAGTTCCTTATTACAAGGGGCTCGATTGAGGTACTCCGGTGTGCAAAATTTGATCTTTGGTCTCATCATGGCCTCAAGGAAACTGCACCACTACTTCCAAGTGCATGAGATCACAATTGTCACTCGCTGCGCGTTGCAGAGGATACTCCGAAACCCTGAGGCTACCAGCAGAATAGTGGAGTGGGCTTTGGAGTTGTCCATTTTTGGTCTGAAATTTGAGAGCACATCAATAATCCAGAGTAGAGCGTTGGTAGAGTTTATTGCGGAATGGACGCCAACCCCTGACAAGGATGTAACAGAAACAATAATCCCCGGCAAGGAGGTACCCCAAGAATGGATTATGTATTTCGATGGTGCCTTTTCCCAACAAGGTGTGGGGGATGGCGTGCTTATTGTCACCCCCTCAGGGGAGCACTTGAAGTACGCCGTCCAGATGCATTTTTCCCAGGAAGAAGCAACCAACAATACAACAGAGTATGAAGGGCTCCTTGCCGGGCTCAGGATTGCCACAGAGTTGGGAATTAAGTAGTTGATAATTCGAGGAGACTTACAGCTTGTGGTGAGACAAGTCAACAAGGATTATCAATGTCTATTGATGGAGGCATACATTGAGGAAGTGAGGAGATTGAAGGAGCGCTTTGACAGATTGCAAATAGAGCACGTACCACGTGCAAAAAACAGCATAGCTAATCATCTCTCAAAGTGTGCTGCACAAAAGCTTCCCTTGGAACTAGGAACTTTTGTTCTCCATCTTACTCAGCCCTCCGTATCCCCAACAACAATGTCCCGGAAAAGGATAAAGATGGACTCCAGTAAGCCTCTCCTGGTGGAGCATTCCACTCCTGGCAGGGACCCTGCCAGAAACAACTCCTCACAACTTGCTGGCCCGCCGGGACCATAGTCCCCTGGGACGGGGAGTGTGCTCCCGCAGTTGAGTATGTGCCGCTAGTCCTTGTTGCCGAGCCCCTGGCTCCAACGTGGGCAAGGCACATAGTCCACTTTCTCCAAACCGGAGAACTCCCCAATGACCAAGATGAGGTTGAAAGAGTAGCTCAGAGGGCCAGTAATATCCATTTGTCGATGCCACTCTGTACAAAAGGAGGCCCGATGGTGTGAAATTGAAGTGCATGTGCCGGGAAGAAGGAAATGAACTGCTAGCTGAGATACATAAATGCAAGTGCGGATCCCACATTGGATCAAGGGCATTGGTTCGGAAAGCATTCCGACAAGGATTCTATTGGCCCACAGCCCTCCAAGATGTGGTTGAGCTACTCATGAAATGTGAAGCCCGCCAGTTCCATTCCAAGAACATCCACCTACCTACCCAAGCTCTTCAGACAATCCCTTTATCATGGCCATTTTCGGTCTGGAGGCTCGATATCCTCGGCCCTTTCCCCCGAGCAATCGGGGGTTTGGAATTCTTGTTCCTTGCCATCGAGAAGTTTACAAACTGCTCGGAAGTGACACCCGTGAAAAAGGTGACTGCTCAGTCAGCTATCAAGTTCTTGAAAGAACTGGTGTGTCATTTTGGAGTCCCGGCAAGGATCATTACCGACAATGGCACCCAGTTCACGAGCCGCGCCTTCATGTAATATGCTTGTACCCTTGGAAGCAAGGTCTCATTTACCTCTGTCGCACATCCCAGAAGCAATTGACAAGCAGAGAGGGCGAACGCCAGAGTGCTGCGGGGACTCAAGACAAGAACCTTTGATATGCTGCGGAAGCACGTCAGAAGGTGGATCGATGAGCTACTGGTAGTCCTTTGGTCCCTCAGAACGACACCAAATCGAGCTACCAGGCAGACTCCTTTCTCCTTGGCCCATGGGAGAAGCGCTTATCACCATGGAACTCATTTATGGGTTGCCTCGAGTGCTTGCCTACGTTGAAGTACCGCAAGATCAGCACCTACGTGATGATGATGTGCTACTCGAGGAAAACTGTCTCCGGGCTGCTACGCGTGTTGCATGCTATCAGCAAGCCCTGCGTCGCTATCATAGCGGCAATGTTCATGCCTGGTGTTTTTGAGGAAGGTGACCTTGTCCTTAGGCGCGTTCAGTCGGCTAAGGGTACATAAAAGTTGACGCTGAAGTGGGAATGCCCTTACCGGGTAGTATGAGTCATCAGACCTGGCGTAGTCCATTTGGAGATGGGAGATGCCATTCAATTGCAAAACTCATGGAATATTGAGTATCTCCGCAAGTTCTACCCATAAGGCGCGGCCGTCGGGCCCTGCCCGGCAGCCACCCTTTTCTATAGGCCTTGCCTCAGTTGCATGTAACCCCTTGTACAAACCCAGGGCGATAACCCAGAGCACCAGATAACTAAATGAAGCACTAGGGTCCCCCAACCAAGTTGCATGCATGGATGATCATTCCAAGAGCATTGCATAAGCATTTCATGAGCATTTGCATTTGCATATAGATAGGATCACATCCTGCGTCATTCTCATCGACATGAAGCTGCAGGTTCCTACCGTGAACTTGGCTTCTACAAGGAGTTGAGGAGATGGACCAGCACTGCGGATCCCCGGCAAGCTAAACAGATAAGTTCTACCTCTTGTCCATAAGTGCTCTATAAGCTGAAACTGTTGCATGAGAAAACCTCGCCACTCTTCGAAGCTTAGGTGCTCCTACTTTTGGCTTGAACGTTCCTTCGCCCTGGGTGGTCGTAGTAGTCTTTGATGAAAAAGGGTTGACGGGGGGCTGGTCCCTTTATTTTTTGGCCCGGTAGACTCCGGTCCCCGGCAACAAAATAAAAAGGGTACCGACAGGATAGCTTACCACGGAAGACTCGTTTATTATGGACATACACATGCACGATTTCCCGGCAAGGCTCATCTTTTTCATTAATATGCTGATGATACAAGTACAAGCCTTACAGAACACAAACATGGACTTGAGACATTACATTATTTGAATTAAAATTTGGCAAGTGCCTACAGATTTAAGATTGAAAAAAGATAAGTGCCCCTTGATCCCCTTGCTTGTCCCTCTCCTCCCAGGCATGACAGGTGAAGGCATAGAGGGAAAAAGAGGCACCTGGGTGGAAGCCCATCCTGACCCCATCGGGCCCCAAGAGAGGCAGCCCGACAGACGCGGGAGACGTCGGCAAACGCGTCGATGGAGAGCAAGCCGGAGGCGACCCAACAACCGCCACCACCAAGACCATCAGGGCGCGGTAGGGCCAACAGAGTTGTAGCTCGAGAGGAAGCCTGTTGGGGGTCCAGCTAGGAGGTCACTAGAGGAAGGCGGGAGGCACCACCCCCACCTCTACATCCAACTCCCTGGCAAATTGCCTTGCCGGGGAGGAGACGCAGATGATGGTGCTGCCACCTGATGAAGATGGTGCGGGCGGCAGTCAACAAGTGTCAGAGTCGTCGCCTCCCCGCCCCGTTGCTGCCATCATCGCCACCACTGTCCTCCTCGTCGCTTTCGCTCGACGAGGAGCTTTCGTCATCGGTGGAGCTCTCTGCACAACACCCTAAGCGAATTCCTGAGCGCCCGAAGATCTTAACGGAGAGCAGGTCACTCTCCATTAATTTAAATTGGAGAACATGCCCCTCCGACAAGCTATCAGATCGGGCTAAGGTCTTCCAACCGTGACGGAAGTACATGACATGAGGAGCGGGGAAGTCGACATCAACCCACATGCCGCTATTCCCACAGCCCCTCATGTGTAGCCTCAGAGCGCGTGGTAGTTCAAGCTCCATTTTCCGCGAGAATAGAGTAGATGGACGGAGGTGGCCGAAAGGAGGTTTGTACAGCCTGATGACGAACTGTCGAGGCTGATCTCCGATTTGGCCTTCCATCTGGGGGGGAGCCGCCACTGCGGGCATGGCCAAAGCGCCACCCCGTCCTCCTCTTCCTTGATCACCGCAGCGGCCACGACCATGGCCCCTCCCTCCGCCTCTCGTAGCGGGTTCCGGAGCCATGGGGTCCAAAGGAAGGGGAATATGTTGTTGAGAAGAAACCGTCTTTGCCACCGTTGGAATACCACCGCGCCCTCGTCCTCTCACAATGGCAAGTGAAGAAAGACTACGGAGGAAGAAGAAGAAGAAGAAGAAGAAGAAGAAGAAGAAGAAGAAGAAGAAGAAGAAGAAGAAGAAGAAGAAGAAGAAGAAGAAGAATCAGGTGCGTATGAAGACGCCCCGCTCCTACCCCCTTTTATAGAAGGATGAGGTAGGGGTTGGCCTCTCGCTCAGGGGGCGGCTACCCTACTCCTCCAATATGGCCTCCCTGCCCATCTAGTGGCGCAGGGAGTCAGGACCGACCCGCTGCTCCAACAAGTGACACCTAGTTTTCTACCATGGCACTCACACATGTGCTCTCCGCATCCACCACCTACCCCTCCTAATGCATGGAGTACACATGTAGGTGCACCCGAAGCATGGAGGCAAGTGGGATGGCAGTTTCCATCCCGTGATCGTGGGATGCTGGCGTCCTGTGGGCCACGATCTGAGTTTTTTCGTAACATTGGGCATGACGCGTGGGAAAACCGGAAACTGGACCAGGATCAATATGAGTGAACAAGCAAAGAAGATATCAAGCGACCAGCCTCTTCGGCGCCCCTGCCTGTGCACTTATTAGGGCCTACCCCGATGACACTCGGCAACAAGATCAGGGTAGGCCCGGGGGCTTCTATCGGTGCAACAAACCCTGGGTCTGTTGCCCAGACCGTCCATACGCACGGGAAGAAGACTATGGCACCGGGCCGTGCCAGAGTACAGGAGACGAAGATCTTCGAGGGGCTAACATTCAGATCAAGAGGACCATGTTCAAGCTAGAGAAGTAAGATACCACCAGGAGAAAAGCCTCCCTTGTCGGGCAGGCAAGCTCAGCAAGGGAGGAGCCACCCCCGAAAGATAACATCCAAGATGTCCCGGCAGGGCCTGCCGGGGCTCGCGGAGGCAAATCCACCTCACCAACGACTCCACCACGACCGACGTCGTCAATTAGTGTGGTGTCAAGCCACAAAGTGATTAAGTGGCAGTCATTCTCCACATGGCAGCCTGTTTCTACAGGAATACCTACAAACGACACCCGTCCTATGACGTGTCAGGCAAGCAGGCGCGAAGCTGGCAAAATAGCCCGGCAAGGCTTGCCGGGCGAACAACGGTGTGACGTTGAGCGGCGCATTTAATGCGCTCTGTCAGCCTGCAGAGTTAGGTATGATAGCACTTCTTGCTATATTATCAGTGCATAATGACTGATTTGGCACTGTGGTGACTCTTAATCTATAAAAGGAGGCCCGTGGCAACCGTAGAAGAGGTGAGAAGATCGGACACCCACACACTCATACGCGAGTACCACTATAGACCCTGCTAGGCAAGTGTACTGCGCTCCACCACCATTCTTCCACCATTAATCCACCAAAGCAGGAGTAGGGTTTTACACCTCGCGGCGGCCTGAACCTGGGTAAAATTGCTCGTGTGATTTCTATCGTTCTGCTCCACGCTCCTCTGCTCTTTGTGCAACATGACACCCCCCCTGCCGAACCAGCAAGGGACCCTTGGTCCCATAGGTGCTCGTGGTCTCCCATGATAGAAAGTAGCCCCCGGGCCCCAGGCACGCCCGAAACTGGCTTCGAGGAGAAGCCAAGGGGCAGAGTTGAAGCGCCCCAGGCCCCAATCGCCTGTGGTCCAGGCTTGACGTGTGGCGCCAGACCGGACGTGGACGCCTCCATTTCCCCATGTTGCCTCAGTCATCGCCTTGACTTGACAACTACCTGGCGGACGCAGCAGGGTCATCATCGCTCGGAACATGGAGGGGCACCGGTTTGCTTTCGACTTCATATAAAAGGGTGGGGGCAGAGCCCCCTAGCCCATCTTCATCTTCTAGCTTCTTTGTTCTCCAATATCCGCCACATCCACCACCTCACCAAAGCAGCCATGGTGCTGGCTAGGCAGTTCTCGATTGAAGAGGAGGGTAAGGCACCCCAGGAGGTGCGGGAGGCGCCGCCGCCCAAGAAAGGGCGCGGCCGTCCCTGCAAATTTGTGTCCTCAACGGTCAACTTGCCCTTGGCCGCCGCACTTCCAGCAGCAGTGGACACTGTTGTGGAGGAAGCTCGAGCGACGATGACTATGACGAGCCGCCCCATCACCGCGCCTGGACCCAGGAGGGTGGTAAGCTGCCACGCCATCACACCCTAGCTCAGGAGGACGTCGAGTCACCGCACCACCACGCTCACGTCAAGTAAGAGGAGGACTCAGACTAGGCGCAGGGGATGGCGAAGCTAAGCCTCAGGAGCAGCAGTCCTCGGGAGTCCACGTCTTCGTTTTTGTTTCCTACATGAAGAATCATGGCAGAACCCCTCGGGGGTGTGTAACGGACCACGACATTTGTGCCCCTATATGAATGTTTCCTTCTTACATTTTAGCATTTATGTTATTAGTGATCAAAAAAGTTCTCGCCTGGCGTGATTAGTATAACTTAGCTCGGTGTGTTCATGGCCCTTGGTGGGTTCCTGCGTCTCGGGGGGCACCCCTCCAGAGCCTTGGTACCCGGGCGGGTTCTTTCCTTGCGATGACGCGGTTAGGGTACAGGGGCGGCCTCGGGAGCTCATCGGGGGGTCTTCCTTTTCGCAACCCGATATATCTAGAGCCTCGAGTAGTGTGCTACCCGCGAGGCCTCCGGAGACCCCGGGGGTGCCCATGCCAAGCATGGAACCCCGCAAGGCGGCGGCAATAGGTGTACACAGGGTTTCTTGTCGATGAGCCAGGCTGTGACTGCCGATCATCCCGAGTTTGTAGCCCCCGATTGATGGCTGCCTGCCGCCCGGCAAGGCTGGGCGCAGGCCCTCCTGAGGTCGAGGGGCCGATGGCTCACTCGAGAGCGTCGTGAAAGGGCTCGTCCACGAATATCTTGGTGAGGTACACCATGAGCGGGCCTGCCGCTAGTGCAACCTAGTCCAACTCAGGCTCAGGCGTATACGCCGTGTCCAGCCCATGCTCACGGGATGCAATGGAGGGAGCCACATGCTTCCCTCCTTCGCAAAGACGGAAATCAAGAGAGGAAGCACTACAAGAAGACGAAATAAAAATCCCCACTTTTTCAAATAAAGACACGAGAACTTCAAATTTCACTCTGAGAAATAGCAAATTTGTGCTACAAGAGAAAGCAAAGAACGGCCGCGTCATCCGCCTATACTAGTCTTCTGGTCTTCCCGCCAGCGCAGAGCATGGGGCTCCCACTAGGCATGAGCATAGTCGCTGGAAGACCATGTCGTCCGCCAGCGGGGAGCATGGGACTTTGACTTGGACGTGGGTGGGAGCCCCGTGAAGCTCGGGAGCAGCACTCAGGAGACTACGGGGCATGTACAAACCCACTCATTAGTACGTGAGAGTGTCACAAGTAGAACTTGTGAAGATGCTGGATGTTCCAGGCATTCTGGATGGGGACCTCACCCTGCGTCTCCAGGCATACAACGCTAGGCCTGTAGACATGGGCGATCCTGAACGGCCCCTCAGACATGGGCGACAGCTTGTGCAGGCCCTCCTTGGAGAGGACCCACCTTAGGACGAGGTCCCTGACCTTGAGAGTCCGGGAGCGGGCGCTGTGGCCATGGTAGCGCCGCAACGCCTGCAGGTACCTTGCCGGGCGGAGCGCTGCTCGGCGGCATGCCTCCTCCCTATGCACGAGGTCTGTCTCCCGCGCGGCATCCTGACGCGCCTTGTCAAATGCCATGACGTGCGGGAAGCGATGCCCGACCTCGTGCGGGAGGTCCACCTCGCCCCCGCAGATGGGGAAGAACAGGGTCTCGCGGGCGGGCTTAGTCGTGGTGGTGCGAATGGACCACAACATGGGCTGAAGCTCAATGAGCCTACCCCGTATGTAGGCCTCGAGCGTTTTCTTCAAGCTCTTTGTCTTGAGACCCCTTAGGACCTCCGCGTTGGCGTGCTCTCCCTGGCCATTGCTTAGTGGGTGTGCCACAGAAGCATAGCATATCTGTGTGCCAAGGTTAGCACAATATGTCCTGAAAAGATTGCTTGTGAACTAGAAGCCATTGTAAGTAATGATATGACTAGGGACCCCGAAGCAGCTCACGAGGCCCTTGATGAACTTGACGACTGAGTTGGCAAGAATGGTGCGCACGGGCTCCACCTCTGCCCACTTGGTGAACTTGTCGATGGCAACATACATGTAGCGGTATACGCAGACTAGCCGAGGGAACGGGCCCAGGATATCCAGCCCCCAGACCGTAAAGGGCCATGAAAGTTGGATGATTTGGAGTCCTTGCACGGACTGGTGAATCTGCTTGGCATGGAACTGGCAGGCTCATAGGATTTCACCTGCTCGGTGGCGTCGTTTAGCACCGTTGGCCAGTAGAACCCATAGCGGAATAGCTTACCCACGAGGGTACACTACGAGGACTGGTGCCCACACTCTCGCCATGGATGTCCGCCAACAGCTCGCGCCCCTGCTCCTTGGATATGCACCACAGCATGACATCGTTGGGACGCTTTTGGTACAACTTGCCATCCTGCAAGCAATAAGAAGTAGCTTGGCAAACCACGCGCTCCGTGTCCTCCTACTTCTTCGCCAAGCCTCGCAGGAGGAGGTTGAAGCCACCTTCTCAAGCGATGTCTTGATGACCCAGGGATGGGGGATAACCGCCCACGCCTGTGGCCCGAAAGGGAGGCATGCCCTTCATTTTAGGAACGACGAGGAATCTATGCTCTTCTTCAAGGCCATCGGGGAGGATGACGAACGCCTGGAGTGCTGCCCCAGGGGCGGCAACAGCAACAACGAGGCCTCCCCGGGTGTACTTGCCCATGGCCACAGTACCTCCAGCAGCAGTGATGCTGATACGTCTCCAACGTATCTATAATTTTTTATTGTTCCATGCTATTATATTACCTGTTTTGGATGTTTAATGGGCTTGACTATACACTTTTATATCATTTTTGGGACTAACCTATTAACCGGAGGCCCAACCTAAATTGTTGTTTTTTGCCTATTTCAGTGTTTCGCAGAAAAGGAATATCAAACGGAGTCCAAACGGAATGAAACCTTCAGGAGAGTTATTTTTTGAACAAACGCAATCCAGCAGACTTGGAGTGTACGTACGGAATAAACGAGGCGGCCACGAGGTAGGAGGGCGCGCCCAGGGGGTAGGCGCGCCCCCCACCCTCGTGGGCCCTCGTGGCTCCCCTGACCGACTTCATTCAGCTATATATACTCATATACCCTGAAAACATCCAGGAGCACCATGAAACCCTATTTCCACCACCGTAACCTTCTGTACCCGTGAGATCCCATCTTGGGGCCTTTTCCGGAACTCCACTGGAGGGGGAATCGATCACGGAGTTCTTCTACATCAACACCATAGCCTCTCCAATGAAGTGTGAGTAGTAGACCTTCGGGTCCATAGTTCTTAGATAGATGACTTCTTCTCTCTCTTTGGATCTCAATACAATGTTCTGCTCGATCTTCTTGGAGATCAATTCGATGTAATTCTTTTTGTGGTGCGTTTATCGAGATCCGATGAATTGTGGGTTTACGATCAAGATTATCTTCGAACAATATTTGAATCTCCTCTGAATTCTTTTATGTATGATTGGTTATCTTTGCAAGTCTCTTTGAATTATCAGTTTGTTTTGGCCTACTAGATTGATCTTTCTTGCAATGGGAGAAGTGCTTAGCTTTGGGCTCAATCTTGCGGTGTCCTTTCCTAGTGACAGCGGGGCAGCAAGCCACATATTGTATTGTTGCCATCGAGGATAAGAAGATGGGGTTTATATCATACTGCTTGAGTTATCCCTCTACATCATGTCATCTTGCCTAATGTGTTACTCCGTTATTATGAACTTAATACTCTAGAAGCATGCTGGATGTCGGTCGATCTGTGGACTAATAGTAGTAGATGCAGAATCATTTAGATCAACTTGTCGCGGACATGATGCCTATATACATGATCATGCCTAGATATTCTCATAACTATGCACTTTTCTACCAATTGCTCGACGGTAATTTGCTCACCCACTGTAATACTTATGCTATCTTGAGAGAAGCCACTAGCGAAACCTATGGCCCCTGGGTCTATTTTCCATCATATAAGTTTCCGATCTAGTTTATTTTGCAATCTTTACTTTTCAATCTATATCATAAAAATACCAAACACTACTGGAATCAGAGGATTTGCCATCAGCCCCTTCTTTGTTGTCTGCTAGCGGACGACAAAGGAGGTCTTTGCTGTTCGTTTCCGAAAAACAGACGGCAAAGAACTGGGTGATGGCAAATAGCATATTTGCCATCAGCCAGTTCTTTGCCGTCTGCTAGCTGACGGCAAAGAAGATTTGCCATCGGCTAGCGGACGGCAAAGAGGGAGGGGGCCCCACTAACGAGGTGCTTAAAAAAAATGATACCGCCCCCCTCTTTGCCATCTGCTAGCGGACGGCAAAGAGCAAAAAAGCGGACGGCAAAGGGGGGCGGACTGCAAAGATTTAACTTATCTAACGGCGGCCGCGCCCGACCCCGCCCCTCTCTCTCTCTCTCTCTGTTTCTCTCCCTCTTCACACGCGTGCCGCCGCCCCCACCACTCGCCG
>NC_057804.1:330915025-330915596 GCF_018294505.1 Triticum aestivum | reverse complement strand
CCTCCACCGGCCCTGCTCCAGGTGAGCTCTACCTCCTCTTTTTTTCTGTTTTTTTTCTGTTTTTTTAGTTTTAGGTTTATGCTCAGTTTAGTTTTAGTTTTAGTTTTAGGTTTAGTTTTAGGTTTAGGTTTAGTTTTAGTTTAGTTTTAGCTTTAGATTTAGTTTTTTCCTTTTTTCTGTTTTTTAGTTTTAGGTTTATGTTTAGTTTAGATTTAGTTTTAGTTTTAGTTTTAGTTTTAGATTTAGATTTAGTTTTAGTTTTACGTTTAGGTTCAGGAAAGAAGAAGAAGAAAAAAAGAGGAGAGGAGGAGAAGAAGAAGAGGAAAAAGGAAAGGAAGAAGAAGAAGAGGAGGAGGAGAAGAAACAAGAAGAAGAGCAAGAAGAAGAAGAAGAAGAAAGAGGAGAGGAGGAGAAGAAGAAGAGGAAAAAGGAAAGGAGGAAGAAGAAGAAGAAGAAGAAGGAAAAAAGGAAGAAAAGGAAGAAAAGGAAGAAGAGGAAGAAGAAGAAAAGGAAAAAAGAGGACACCCCGACCCGACACGGCACCCCGACCCCGACCCGACACCCCAACACG
>NC_057804.1:330906824-330914702 GCF_018294505.1 Triticum aestivum | reverse complement strand
CACCCTGACACCGACACGACACCAACCCCCCGACCCCGAAACAGCACCCCGACCCCGACACGGCATCCCGACACCGACACGACACCCCGACCCCCGACACATCCCGAAAAGGTGTTATTTGGCCTTTTAGAGGCCGACGGGGTCATATATTTGTGAATTATGAGTTAGGTCATATATTTTTCGATTTTTTATGAAAAACATCATATATAATTGTGTTGATCGGGTAGTTTTAAATGTGCAGTTGTTTCATCGCTGTGAGGTTTGGTGTTCGATGACCTCGCCATGCGTTTGACGAGCTGTGCCCCTTCGTTCATGGGTGAGCAGAAATGACATGTCCTCTCCCATTAATTATTTGATCTATTCCGATGAAACTTGATAGCTAGCTATATATGTGTCTTGAATCATCAGTATGCGTAACCAATATGTGTCTCCCGTTCGAAAGCGTCATAGTTATAAATATGCATGCATTTGCATATTTATAACCTTGATTCTTTCTAATTGTCCAACCCTATCCATGGACAGCCCGAGTATGTGTAGATTGGGTTCGTTTTCCCATATGCTTTGCTCCGGATCCGACGCATAAATTTTGTCAGTGCCTCCCCTGTTGTTCTCCGGGTACACATCCTCTCTGTTTATTGCAGAGACGTGTATCAGGAGAACAACGGGGAGGCGCTGCCGAAATTTTGCGTCGGATCCGGAGCATAGCATGGGAAAATGAACCCAATCTACACATACTCGGGTGGGATTAGGACCTATCATTACATATTAGAGTGTAGGTTGCATGGACGTAATAAAATTGACAAAGTAGATCAACCGATGAATATATACATGGTGAATTATATATAAAATTGTTGTGTGTCCAGTAGCTCTGAAAGTCAAGATGAGTGATCGTGCGTGGATGTATACCGGTCACACTAGTCAGAACAAATGGAGCGTTGAATGGTTCACAAAAACCAAGGGGTTTGTGCAAGCCGCATTTGCAAATGGCCAGAGGAAAACCTGGTGCCCCTGTTTCCGATGCGCAATTGGGAAAAGAGGACAGAGGCTGAAACGGGCAAACACCTGTAGAAGAATGGTTTTACGACCGATTATACGGTGTGGACATTTCATGGTGAGTCTGCCCAACGTGACCGAGCTGAGGTGGATCGTCGTCGCACCGATGAGCATGGTACTGGGATGGAAAACATGGTGCAAGACTATGATGATGCTCGGGATTCGGACGAGGAGATGGAGGAATCTGCAAAGGCGTTCAATGAAATGTTGGAGTCTTCAAAACGTCCGCTCCACGAGCACACTGAGCTTTGTCAGTTTGATGTCATCTCACAAGTAATGGCTCTGAAGGCTCAGTTCAACTTGGGCAGAGAATGCTACGACGGAATTATGACAGTATTTGGACGCTTTCTACCCAAAGGCCATGTAATGCCTGCAAACTTGTACCAGTCGGACAAAATCCTCCGTGCACTGAAGATGCCCTATGAGAAGATACATGCCTGTGAGAAAGGATGTGGCTTATTTAGGCTTGACTATGCGGACTTGAACTATTGTCCCATTTGCAAGTCTTCCAGGTATATTGTGGTAGACAACGGCATGGGTGAGAAGACACAGACCAAAATCCCCGTTAGTGTTCTTCGGTATATGCCAATCGTACCAAGACTTCAACATCTTTTCATGGTCGAAGAGATGGTCAGACAGATGACATGGCACAAAACAGGCAAAAGAACCGAACTAGATGCAGATGGGAATCTGATGATGGTACACACATCGGATGGTGTTGCGTGGAAAAAGTTTGATGAATTACATGCTGACAAAGCGGCAGATCCGAGGCATCCTCGAGTCGGCATCAGCACAGATGGGTTCAATGTCTTTGGTATGACGGCAGCCCAATACAGTTGTTGGCCCGTATTTTTCTTTCCACTCAATCTCCCCCCCCCCCGGACAGATTATGCAAAGAAATAACATTTTCCTGACGTTGATAATTCCAGGGCCCAACTATCCAGGGGGAAATATGAATGTGTACATGCAGCCGCTTAAGGACGAATTGCAAGAAGCCTGGGATAATGGGTTCAAGACATACGACGCCTATAGCAAACGAGACTTCATAATGCGTGTCTGGTACATGTACTCGACGCATGACTTGCCGGCATATGTGCTATTCGTTGGCTGGTGTGTGCATGGAAGGTTCCTGTGCCCCACATGCAAGGGAGCTCTTGAGTTTCCTTGGCTTCAGGACGGTCGCAAGTTTTCTTGCTTCGACATGCATAGACAGTTCATGGATCCTCGCCATAAGTTCAGGAAAGACAAGAAGAACCTCATCAGAGGTAGAGTTGTCAAAAACTCTGCACCACCTGCATTGACAGGCCAACAGACCCTGGATCAGTTAGACGCTCTCGAGCCAGATCCACAGCGTCCAGGGTACTTCAAGGGGTATAATACTAAGCACGCGTGGACTCACAAAACATGCTTATGGGATCTGCCTTACTTCAAAGACCTCCTTTGCCCACACAACATCGACATGATGCACACTGAGAAGAATATCGCTGAGGCACTTTTTGGTACATTGTTCGGCATAGATGGGAAGTCAAAGGATAATACTAAGGCTAGAGTCGATCTGGAGGTGCTATGTGATAGGCCGTTACAAAACATGAAAGAACCGAAAGGAAAGCAGAACTGGATGAAGCCAAAGGCATGGTTCAATCTTGGAAGGCCAGCTATGAGGGAAATTATCTTGTGGGTGCAACAACAGTTGATGTTCCCCTATGGGTATGCAGCAAATCTAAAGAGGGGAGCGAATCTTTGTAAATTGAGGATATTTGGTCTCAAGAGTCATGATTGGCACATATGGATTGAGCGGGTAATGCCGGTGATGTTGCGTGGCTTCATCCCTCAGGATGAATGGCTAGTACTGACAGAACTCAGCTATTTCTTCCGTGTTCATTGTGCGAAAGAACTATCGCCTGGCGTGCTAGAAGAAATGGAAGAGTTGGCGCCGGAGTTGATCTGCAAGTTAGAGAATATCTTTCCACCGGGTTTCTTTAATCCAATGCAGCATTTTATTTTGCATCTCCCGACCGAGGCAAGATTGGGGGGGCCCATGAAAAATCGTTGGTGCTACCCAACTGAGAGGATGCAGAAGATGCTTCGAGAAAAATGTAAAAATAAATGTAGAATTGAAGCATCGATGGCTAAGGCATTCATCACAAAGGAGGCGGCCAACTTCGTAATAGCACACTACGAAGCCAAAAATCGTCATTTACATAATCCGAAGCCTCGGTACAATGCTAACGACCCTAAAAAGGGTGGATCCAACCACAGCCTATTCAAAGGGAATCTCGCACCAGCTAGTGTTTCACATCCAGTATCTTTGGATAACGAAGAATGGCGGAGCATTTCGTTGTATATCTTCAACAACCTGATAGAAGTGCGGCTGTACATCGAGTAAGTTCTCGGGACATTGTTTCGCAACTTCTATTTCCTTTGAACTGCTCTTATTCCTGGATATGTCATACAGTCGATACATCGCCATATTCTCGTATGGAGCGGAGATCCAAAAGGATTCCGTCGAAGAGTATGAGCTTCTCGCAAAGCAAGGAGGCGGCTATCCCGGTTTCATCTCTTGGTTCAAACAAACGGTAATTTCTATTAGACAATTTCATTTCATTCGCTAATTTGTGCGTAATGCAACAATCCTTTCATATTAAACTTGTAGGCTAATTCAGAGTCTATGGACGCCGAATTGAGACAAGTCACTAATGGTTTTGACTATAAGGTCCGTTCATTTGACAAGTACGACATCAACGGGTATCGCTTTCGTACCAATGGCAAAGAGCTATCTACGGCCGACCGAAAGTCTACAAATTGTTGTGTATCTGCTATCAGCGAAGGAGGTACCAAGTATTATGGGAGTGTTGAAGCAATTTATGAACTTCTGTTCTATGGTGAAAACCCACCGAATGTCGTAGTCTTCAAATGTTATTGGTTTCAGCCGAAGGAGACTAGAAGGACTCATGAACATATAGGGATAGTTGAAATCAACCAAAGCACCCATTTAGATGTTCCTGATGTCTATATTACGGTTCAACAGGCGACCCAAGTATTCTATCTACCGTGGGCCTGCCAAACTAATCCAAATCTGAAAGGTTGGGATGTTGTTTATGAAGTGCCGCCATGTGCTAGACTTTCTCCCCCAAAGGAAGAGGATTATGAACCTCACATTAACCCAGACACATATGAAGGAGAATTCTTCCAAGAGACACGTCTTTCCAAAAAGCATTTCAAGAACCACTATAGTTCACCCCAAAACATTGAAGTAGACAGCGACAGTGAATCCGACATCACCCCAGAGGAGGAAAAAGAAGAGCCAGAACAAGAAGAGGTTACTGTTGTGGATAACCTGTCAATGATTGACCGATTACGTCAAGGTGGCCTTGCACATGTTGATGCCAATGAACCCTATGAGCCCATCATTGATTATAGTGATGATGATGATTATGCATTTATTGATGATACTGATCGAGATTATTAGTAGTGTCAAGTATTCAAATTTTTTATGTTGTACTTGATGATGATACACTTAAGTGATATACATATTATTATTCATGTTGGTACTTTTTTATGTTGTACTAATTTCGCTTATTCTTTGTCATGGCAGGTGTTGAAAGATGGTGGGCGCTGGTCGGGAGCGCGCCGAGGCCCCTTCTTCATCGGCGCGTGGTGCGAGGTCTTCCATTGCACATGCACCTCTCCGCCAAGCGTTGCTGGACAGTATGGCGACACCACCGGGCCCTTCTTCGTCGACTATGGTGCCCAGCAGGGGACGAGGTAAGAAGAAGAGAGGAGGTGGAGCACGTGGTCGCGGAAGAGGACGTAGGGTGACTCTTAGGGCGCCTTCCTCGCCGCCACCCCCAGCTGTTTCACCCGAGCACGTGACTGCTAGGGTGGACTCATCCGAGGAGGAGGCTACACGGACTCCGGTCCACAAGCCTCCGGTCCACGGGTCTTCGGCCCACGAGACCCCGGAGGAGCACACGTCTGGATGGGGTACCTGGTCGGGTCAGCCTGAGGAGCCGAGTGGCCATGCTGATGATGGCGGGGAGCCGAGTAGCCATGCTGATGATGGCGGGGAGCCGACTGATATTGAGGAGGAGGGGGCAACGTCTACCAGTGTGGTGCTACACGGCTCCCGTCCGTGCCGGCGACCCGCGAGCAGAGGTGGTTGATTTTCCCTGATGGGGAGAGGTAAGTGCATTTAATATTTTTGTACCTTCTGCATTCACATTTCTTCAAATAACTAATGCGTTGGCCTTGTCATGCTGCAGGTGTTGGGACCACCATGAAAGTGTCCGCCGGCCCAACTCCGTCCTTGGAGTTCTGATTCGGCAAAACTTCCCGGGGTTTTTCACGTTGCCTGGTGAGGGTCGGCTTCCAGAGGTTGGATTGAGTTAGGAGCACTACTTGGCTGCCCCGGCCCCGCCGGGTGAGATTATCGATGGTGTCTTGTGCAAGACTAGGGCAGACGTGGTGATCAGAAAGTTCTAGGTAATTTCTCCTTTACACAATTAAAAATCTTCAACTAGCTAGTTATTAATTGTACTAATCAATATTGTCTCATTTGATTGCAGACATTCTACATGTGTGAGGAGGGATACGAGGAGGAGGCGGCAGATGTTATCGACAAGGAGTGCAAGCGCCTACTTCAGAACTTAGGGCATGAGGTTCGGGTGCAGGCTGTTCGAGACTACTACACCGGGCGTGGTATCAAGAAGCCCAAGCAGGAGTGCCGCGATAAGTTCTTGAGTAAGGAGCAGTACATGAAGGTAATTCTTAAGGCCTTGTACTTACTTCCTTCATTTAGTAATTCATAGTCGTAGCGCTCAAGTTTCTATTTGCTAACTTAGGCCCCTCCGAGATGGTGTGCGGATCGGATGGATTATTGGGAGGTGTTGGTCAATGTGTGGTGCTCAAAAGAATGGCGGGCCGCCCACAACGAGGCCAAGGACAAACATGCCCAAATGGAAGGTGTGCCACACCACCAAGGCAGCTCCAACTTATTTCAGTATGGGCGGAACTGGGTATGTGGTTTTCTTCATGATTCATGCAATTCATTCATAATGCTAGCTTTAGCCCTTTAATTACTAATTTACTTTGTTTCTCTCTTTCAGGCACGCTACAATAAGGCGGATAAGGTGCCAGAGGTGTACGACCTGTATGCCATGGCCCACACTGGCCCTTAAAAGAAAGTCAAGGCATTCTCTGTGAGTGACCTCAATGATCCAAAGAACTTCACCAACATCTCCGCCCACCACAAGCTCGTGCAATATAGAGATCAGGGGAAGGCGAGGAAAGGGGAGGACTTCAACCCGAGCCAGAGTCCCATTGATACAGAGGTGCTGATGATATCTGGTGGCGGGAGGTCCCATGGCTCCATAGCCATGGAAGATGGACTTATCCGTTGTCCTAGCACTCTCCCGAAGATCAAGGCGCGCCAGTCGAGCTCCGCTCCTGAGATAAGGCCTCGTGAACGGCCAGTCCAACTCGCCTTCAAGGTTAGTTATACGTACTCAACTATCTTTCTCCATTACATTGTGTGCGCTTCCATCAATGGTTACAAATGGTCATGTGAGTGGTGTTGCAGGCTGCTATACAGAGTGAGAGAGATAGAACGGAGAAACTTCTGGCGGAGGCGGCGGAGAGGCAGCAGGAGTTGGAGGAGAGGACGACAAAGATGTTGGAGGAGGAGAGGGCACAGAATGACATGCAGGCAAGGGCCATGTATGAGCTCCTTGTGGTAAGTTTCTTCTGCAGATTACTTGCTAGTCTTAACATTTGTGTCTCATTACTAACTAGTATGACTCTGTTGTGAAAACCAAATGTGCAGTCTATGTGCGAGAAGTCCGGTCAGACTGCTCCGCCGATGCCAGTGATTGCTCCTGGGAGCACGGTGAGTTTAATTAGAATGGACATTACTTGCTAGTCTTAACATTTGAGTGTCATAATGCTAACGAGACATTGGAAATGATCTTTGGTGTAGCTTAACTCCAGAAACGCATCGCACGATCCTTCTCCAGCTACCGGCGCGAGCCAGCCCGCTCGTACACCTCCCTGATCACGGTAAGTTTCTCTAGTGTTTTGCTTAACAAATGCATAAAGACCTAGACTTAGCTTTATTTCCTCTAATATGCTTACCATAATGACCTAGAGTTAGCTTCTTTTCCTCCAAAATGACTTAATAAGCTTACTGACCTCATAAACCATCCATTTTACCTAAGTTAGCTCTAAAACAATATGTGCTTAGCTTACTTATGTCAAAAATTGCATAATTAGCTTAGTTAGCTCATAAACGATCCATTTTACCTATATTAGCTCTAAAATGACTCATTTTACCTTAGTTAGCTTACAAGTGATCAAATTTATCCAAGTTAGCTCTAAAATGACCTATTTTACGTAGATTATCTCCTAAATGATCCATTTTACCTACGTTAGCTTTAAAATGACCCATTTCACCTAGGTTAGCTCCAAAATGACCCATTTCACCTAGGTTAGCTCCAAAATGACCCATTTCACCTTGATTTGCTCCTAAACGATCCATTTCACCTAAGTTAGCTAAAAACGATCCATTTCACCTAAATTAGCTCTTAAATGATCCATTTCACCTAATTTAGATCAAAAAGATCCATTTCACCTTTGTTAGCTCAAAAACGTGGCATTTCACCTTAGTTAGCTCATAAATGACCCATTTCAACTAAGTTAGCTCAGAAAAGCTCATAAATGATCCATTTCACCTAAGTTAGCTCAAAAACGATCCATTTCACCTTAGTTAGCTCAAAAACGTGGCATTTCACCTTAGTTAGCTCATAAACGACCCATTTTAACTAAGTTAGC